>NW_025884300.1:3867-8570 GCF_002878395.1 Capsicum annuum
GATTTGAAAGTGTAGGGTATTTATAGAAATTTTTTTGGGATTAAAAAATGATTTTAAATAAAAAAACTTTTTTTTTAATATTTGGGCCCAAAATAGCCGTTATAACCATTGGGACAACGGCTAGTTTGGCTCAATTTTTTAAAATCTTAAAAAAAAAATTAACCGGGCTTATCCAGGTCGGTTAACCGACGGGCCCTAATCAAGTTGGGTCCGATCTTGGTTAATCGGGCCCAAATCCAAAACCCAACCAGACCGGAACCCAAACCCTTATACCGGGCCGGGTCAAACCTTTTCGTTTTCCTTTAGTGGGCCGGTTCGGGGTTTTGACACCTTTATATGAGGGGAAGTGAACAAATTTTTCAATATGACAAATTGAATGATATTAAACCCTACAAACCTTAATGGATCTCCAACGATGGGTGATTTAAACGATATTAAAATATTCTCAAGAAGTTAAGTTGAACAACTATTAAAAAAGACTTATTTTTTTTATTTTTTTTAATTCAAACCCAGCCTTCTTTGATCATTGATGTACAAAAAGTTACAAGTCTGGCATCCCAGACTGTATACAAGATCATTGAGATGAGGTTAATATAGAAGTATTAATCCTACTAAAAAAAAGTCCTAAGAGGCCAAGGACTTTAATTGGGATCATATACAACGTGGTTATCCAAAACATATTTGGTTCTTAGAGACGGGATACCTTATCTATCCAAATTGGTCAGACCTTTCACTTCGAAGGGCAAGACAGAGAAAAAGTTGAAGATTTGAATGACACTGCTTCTTTGACTCCAAGAGGCGAGCTTGTCAGGTGGCTTATTAGCCTCTCTAAAGCAATGAGTAATATGAGAGTCACTATCTTCAACTAGTTTCTGAATATCATCAACAATACTAGTTATCATCCACTGAGTCTTCTAATCTTTTTTTTTTATGAAATTTGTCAGAAATAGGGAGTCAGTTTCTGTCCAAATAGGTATGGGGTCATTATTCAAGCACCACCTCAGGCCAAAGAGCATAGCAACAGCTTTGGCATAGTTGCTGGATTTTGGGCCTAAAGGTATCACATAGGCAAAAATAATCTTCCCTGTGTTATCGCTTACCATTCCACCTCCCCCACAATTTCCATTAATACAACTTCCATCACTGTTGAGGTTTAACAAGTTTGATTAAGGTCTAATACACTTTACAATGGTAGCTTTTGTTTGATGGATATCTTAATCACAGGCCTGACAGATTGAGTTCCAAGTGTCTTCAATCCTCACACTTCTGAATCTCTTCCTCAAGACCTGTAAGAGATTGGATAATACATTAGAGGAAGATTGATATAGTAAGGGTCTTTCTCCTTCATATTTGTTAGTACATCTTGCATGCCATATTTTCCAACAAATAAATGCAGGAATAATTTTAATTATAAGTGAAGAGATGGAATTTTGGTCTTGTGGTTCCACCAATTTAGAAGGGTGAACTTCAAATTAGGGTTACTCGTGTTTATCCCTAAGGGACCTGCAAAAAAAAAAACCGTATTTTTTTAGCAAAATCTCCGTGACAAAATAAGTGGTTAATTGATTCAAGTTCGGTGACAACTCTACTACAATTACAAAAATAACACTTGGGATCCATATGGATCTCAAGCCTTGCAACATTCTTGTCAGTGGAGAGTTTATTATGGATGGCTATCCTCATCTTAAAGGGTATGTTGTTGTGCCAGAGCTTGCTATCCAGGTTGTTGAGATCTCTTTCTTGCCTCAATTCCCTCCAAGTAGAACATATAGAGAATTTTCCAGGTTGTTGAGATCTCTTTCTTGCCTCAATTCCCTCCAAGTAGAACATATAGAGAATTTTCCAGTATAGGAAATAGTCCACACTGGTTGTCCTCTTTGTTTTTGTGTATACTAGGATTTTCTTGCTAAAAAATCCTTCATTTTAAATCATTAGGAAGGGGAATGGTCAGCTTACTCCAGTCCCATTCTTCATTGTGATGGACTTCTTTAACCTGCAAATCAAAGATGTCAGTATTGTTGTCAATTTATTGATAAAGGGGGCCAAGGTTACTCCCAGTTATCATACCAGAAAGATACCTCCCTTTTACCAACTATTCAGTGAATGTTATAATCAATCTCCTTCCTAGTAGCACAAAGAGCTTTCTAGGATGAAGTTTTCCCTTTTTGCCATTTTGCTTTCACAGGGTGATTCCCGACCATGTATTTGGATTTAATAAATTCACTTCATTGAGAGTTAGAGGTTCTTAAAGACCACTGTTTAGCACTGGAGGACTGACAAATATCTGAGAACTTTCTAAAATTGGTGCCTCCTTCATTGTATGGATAACAAAGGTTGTCCCAAAAAAAACCAATTATGTTTACCACCATTGTCCAACCCCGACCAGAAAAATCTATTTAAAAACTTCTCAATAGTTTTAAGGGTACCCTTGAGAGGATTAACTGTTGATAAAAGGTGAATGGGAAGAGCCATGAGGACATGTCTTATAAGAATGGCCCTTCCCCTTGTAGAAAGAATTTTTGTGTGCCAACCCCTTATTCTACTGGTAACTTTGTTCACAATGTCAGAAAAATAGGAAATTTTCTTCTTCCCGACAATGATAGGACACCTCAAATATTTGATGGAAAATTTTTGGTGGTTCATCCCAGATATTTTACGAATCCTGATGATATCACCAGGTCTAGTGTTCTCAGCAACAACAAAGCCACTATTATTCTATTTATAAGTTGATCGGAGATATCTTTATAGGATTTGAGGGTCTCAAGAACCATTTTAAGAGTTTTTTTCTCACCATTACAGAACAAAATAGTGTCATCCACAAAGGAGAGATGGTTGATATGGGGGCCATTATCTCTCATGTAGAAATCTTTGTAGTCAGGTTTTTTCTAGAGATCGTTGAGCATTTGAGATAGAAGTTCAGCACCAAGAATAGGGGCGGAGACAAGAGGTCACCTTGTGTTAAACCCCTACCCAATTTAAAGAAACCATTTCTGTTACCATTTACAATAACGGAGTACCAGTTGTCGGAAGTACCTGTGGATAAAGGTAATCCAAAGATCAGAGAAACCTATTTTCTTCAAGATAGAGCATAAGAAAGACCAAGAAAACCTATCATATGCCTTAGTCATGTCAAGTTTGATGACAACATTTTTTCCTCTATTAGGCTTCCTGATATCATTGATAATTTCTTGGGTAAGAAGGATGTTTTCAGTGATAGCTCTACCCTTCACAAAACCACTCTGGTTCTTGGAAATCATTTTGGGCAGCATAGTGGCTAGTCTAGCATTCAAAAGTTTAGAGATAATCTTATTGGAAACATTACAAAGGCTGATGGGTCTAAGGTCACTGAATTTTGGTGGTCAACTTTAGGAACCATAACCAAGCAAGTGTGAGTGAAATATTTAGAAAGGGTTGCACCTTCAAAGAAGGAGAAAATAGCATTATGAAGACTAGTTTCTATTATAGACCATGCGCTTTTATAGAAACAGGCACTGAGTCCATCTGGACTAGGTGCACTATCAATATCCATGGAGAAAACAATGTCTTTAACCTTTTGAAGGGAAGGGGTGGCCATAAGAGTGTTATTTTCCTCTTCAGTGATACATCTCTGAATACACTTTAGAGGGTCTAGAAGAGTTTTGATCTTCCTTGTTGAAGAGATCTTGGTAAAATCTAACAGCAGCTTTGGCAACAAAATCATTTCCTTCAATCCACTGGCCCTGCTCATTCATGATTTTTCCGATAGTCAATCTTTTTCTCCTATCTTTGATGATGTTGTGAAAATAGGTTGCGTTGGCATTACCTTCTTCAAACCACTTGACCCTAGCTTTTTGTCTCAATATAGAGTGGTGGATTTTGAGGTATCTAGTATGCTCAGCTCTACATCTGGAAATGGCCTCTCTATGTTTAGTATTGTTATTTAGCACATAGTTATCTTCAAGAACTCTCTTCTGAGCCTCTAGTCTTTTGGGATCTTCATGGATATCTCCATAAGTTTGCCTAGACCAGAGACTAAGGTTCCTGCAAGTAGATCTGAGTTTTTGCTAGAGCATATAGAAGGGGTTGCCACATTGATACCCTAACTTTCCTGGACGACTTGAAGAAAATCAGGATGATCAACCCAAAAGTTAAGAAATTTGAAATACTTTATGATGTTGGTAGTTGCATTACTAATTTTGACGAGGAGGGGAGCATGGTCAAAACATGTTCTAGATAGGTGGCTGATAGATGTAGCATTCAAGTTGTCGAACCACTTAGAGTTATAGACCAGCCTATCTAATCTTTTCCAAATAGTTTTGGGGGGTCTCTATTGTCACACCAAGTGAATATAGACCCGCTATATCCTCCATCTTGAAGACCACAATCATGAAGGCAAGACAAAAAGTCAAGACTTTCCTCCATTGAAGCACATATGTTCCTCAGGTCATCCCATAACTCCACTCTAAGAGCTTCACTGCATTTGGCATAATTAATAGAGAGGTACAAGGCAGGATCAGTATTATACACTACTAAAAAAAAGGGAAAAATTGACCACAAGTGGTCAGTTTTTCCCAATTTCTGACCATAAAACCGATCAAACTATATGATCGGTAAAGTAGTGTTAGCTTTTTAAAAATCGACCAGATGTGGTTGGTTTTTTAAAAAAATATATATATTTTTAAAATTTATTATTATGACATTAAAATTTAAAAAAATAATTTTAA
>NW_025884300.1:8670-16628 GCF_002878395.1 Capsicum annuum
AAACCACAAGTAGCCGATTTTCTTTAAATTAATTAATTAATTTATAAAAAAAAAAAAAACAACCAACTGTTAGAGTACCTTAGCCTTCGTAAAAAAAACAACAAACTCACACTTCGTAAAAAAAAATAAAAATACCTTAGCCTTCAAAATAATACCTTAGCCTTCAAATTTTGAGACGTTAGAGTCTCGTGCTGATAACGTGTTATGAAACAATAAAGAATAAAGAAGAAGAATATAGAGAATAAAGAGAGTAATTCTTATTCTTCTCTTGAGGTTTAATTTACAAATGAAGGAAGCCCTTCTATTTATAGGGTAAATTTGCTCCTAGTTTCACTCTAAAATACAAATACATCAAATTCTAGTAGACATCAAATAGATCTTGATAGATCTTGATAGACATTTACTATAATTGATATATATCATAACAATCATTGTATAATTCTATTTGTTAACTATGAACTTTCAAGTAATTTTTTGTGTTTAATGTAAATTAATCTAATTTATCTCTTTCTCTCCTCATTATCTGATATTTGTCAGTGAAGTTAAGTACTTATCCATTACTTATTACAATGTTAATTATTTGGGCAAGTTTTGTTCGGAAGTAGATTTTAAATATCCAAACTGTTAGGGTCTTCATTTGTTTAATAGTAAAATTCTACGTGCAAATAATATCAATATCAATAATTAATTTAATGTTGGTTCTAATTAGTGACTCGTGATTCTATTGTTTTGCTTCTCGGAACAGCTTTCTTTTTTGTTTAAGAAAAAGAATTGTACTGATTTGCTACGTCAATTAATGTACCATTTCAAGAACATTATCAAGTTTTTAATTGAGAGGGAATATATTGTTGTAGATAAAGGTCATTTAAATAGCGGGGATAAAAACTTATTAAAGAGAGGCCATGGAGAAAGAAAGAAATTCCATAAAAGGAAAGTTCTTGCTATATTCTCACAAGTCACATTATTATTAGTAAAAATTACATATATAACGACATGTTTACTAGTATTTATTAAAAATACCAACTATTTTAAAATTTTATTAAATCCCAACATTTAGCCTTTGAAGATACATATAAGTTAAGTTAGATACGTCCTACAGATACATGTATTAGTTAAATTAATTAGCATGTTTTAAGGAATTAGTTAAACTAATTAGCATGTTTTAAGGGATGTAACAGCTAAACTAGCATTAATATAGCAATTAACCTAATTAATTATGGTAAAAATTAAATAATATCCCACGATATATGGTAATTAGTTTGTTATTCCGCCATTTTAATCAAGAACCTTTCCATAATCAGTTTTCAGGTTTCAAAAGTTTCAGACGTTTCATCAAAAAAAATTCACACGACCTTTTTTTTTTGGCTTGTTGATTTTCTTTCATCAATTGCAATGAAAGTTCATACGTTCCATCAAAACAAAAAAATCATCGGACCTCTTTTTTTTTTTTTTTATTAATTCTCTTTCATCAATTGTAATGAATATTTCAGTGTTCTTACGCTATTCCGGCATGTAGATTAATGATATTATACCATAATCACTCAAACCCCTTTCGTTGCCGTTGTTCCATATGAAGGGGAACAAGATCATTACAGGTTGCAAAAATAGTGAAGTTAAGGTTGGACAAATCTACAAGAACAAGTGTACTGTTATTTCAGTTATGGCATGGTATGCCATTGAGCATTCTTGCAACAGATCTGCAAAAAAGATTTGTATCTTGTTTATGTGAAAAAAGATCTGACAAAAAAATTTGTATCTTGTTTAACGTTTCAAAAGTAGTTATTTGTCTCTTATATGTTCAATTATGCATTTAACGCAAAATTGATTGATGTTTTATGTAATTCTATTTTTTGTTATTTTTAGTAGGCTGAGATACATATTTGGTCTAACTAGATACATTTTTCTTTCATCTTATATCTCTGGTTCGGGTTGTGTATATATATATATATATCTTGGTATTTTAATTTTAGTGATATCAGTGTACCAAAAATACATATTAGTAGTGTTAAAGATACATATTGCGCACGATTGTATATATATGTATCTCTCGTTAATTTTTATGATAAAATACATCTTAATTTTTTAATATATTGCCGTTGAAAATACATATAACTAACGTAAGATACATCTTATAGATTCATTTAGGTAATTTTTCCTTAATATTATTCTCATTTAAAAAAAAAGGAAAGAAGAATGTTGAATAGATACAAACAGACGCTAAATTTCACGTAATATTTTTAGTTATTTTCGACCTATAAACAAATAGATGAGTGACATCAAGAATCTCAATAAAGACACTAACCAAATAACTCTTTTCTTTCTTTATTGGTGATATACTTTATGTAAGAATAATGTAACCTAGGTGTTTGACTGAATTTCTATTTGTATATAGTTGTTTATTATTAGGACTTTAATTGAATGAGTGATGCAGTTGTTTTAAATTAGGAGTCCTTAGCAGTAATGACTTTGGAGTCTTATTCTCCAAAACACTTTTGTATATATATACATATTTATGTAACAAAACACTCGTGTATATAAATTAGGTGTATATATATGTATCTCTTGTTATTCCACATTTTTAAACAAAAATTCTTCCATATTTTGTTTTCAGTTATAAACGATTTTTATTTTTTCTTGATTTTATTTGAAGTAATTGCAATGAATATATTAGTGTTGTTACATCATTCCAGCATTTGGATTAACGATATAACGTACAAGGGCTAAGTAATTGAATTAAAAAAAATTGAATTAAAATAAAATAAAATAAAATAATGCGAGATACATATAAATATAACATAGCCCTCATACACTATATGTATCTTTAAGCTTACTAATATGTATCTTTAGTATGGTGATTTCACTAAAACATAAAAACAAGAGATACATATAAAACTTAAACAGATAACAATAGATACAAGATATTAAAAAAGTATCATGTATCTGTAAATATGTATCTAAGCCTGAAATTACCCAGATCTGAAATAACAAGAGATACATAAATCCACAATAACACAGAACCAGATATACAAAAAATTAAAATGTATCTATTGTTTTACAGAATATGTATCTTTGCTATAAATATTTGAATCAAAATAAAAAATAGTGTGCTACATATAAAAAACAACCTCTTACATAATATATATCTTTAAGCTTATGAACATGTATCTATTTCACTAAAACGTATATCGAAACAATAATATATCATGAAATGCTACAACCATGAGTTATAATTGGTGATCAAGTAGAAGTATTTTATCATCAAAGATACATAATGTATGTTCATCTAAACATTACTAACATTATGAAACATCATCAAAGTTACTAACATCATCAACATTTTTAATAGCCAACAAATAAACAACTATTGAATATTCTAAACATGATCTTTTTCTTTTGTTGAGAACTTACTCCTTGGCCTTGATGGATCGTCATTCTCACTAAAGTAGCCATTCTCCCCCTTTTCAGCTACATACTAGCACAAAAGATTAACATATCTCAAACGATGATATTGAGCATCAATACTCGAAGATGAAATGCCTAATTCCTCATGCAGATACTCAACAATCGGCATAGACAACTACAAATACACCACAATCCCTGCATACCAATTACTAATTAAATTAAAAACACCAATATACATGTAAACACTAATGAAAACGACGAAAAAAGTAATGTCAAACATACAAACTTTCACTATTTTATTGTGCTATCTCAGATACATATTTCACTTGGAATGGATCGTGTTCGGTCTTTCCCTTGTAGGATTCCAATGCAGTCCAGTCAGTGGGTACCTTTTGCTCAAGAAAATTATCGTGTTGCAGGTAAATCGGAAGCATTACAGCCAACTTTTCAATCTCACTTGTTCATCTTCTTTTTCATGAAGAGTCCATTGAATCATACACACAAATGCATCGATCCTTTAAAGTAATGACTGTCAATACCCAGTGAAAGATACCGTCACAGTTTATGGGGATAAAGACCTCATTAACTAGATGCCAAGACTGACCTACGGGTGTACTTAATCCCTTGGTGATGTTAATCAATGACACCTCTATTTGAGCAACCTCATCAGTCCTTGCAAACACATCTTGAGTTGCAAGTTCCTCACCAACGCCAGCATTATAGTAATTTACATATGCCTTATCAATGTATACTTTGAAAAAGCAATCAGTGATAGTGTAACTGTTGGTTGGAAAATTCTTGTTCTTGTACTTCTTCCTCAAGTAGTACAATATGACATCCAGATGGTGTGAAAATTCTAATCAAATGGAATATATGTTAATGCAGGTAACTGTAATGATTTTAATTGAGATACAAATTAAATTATTTATGTATCTAAAATAATAAATGAAAATGCAGGTAATTGAAAGAGAAACAAATGAACAAGATACATATTAATATATTAAGATACATTTTTTGTTATTATGTATCTAATACAACATACATTGAAATAAAACATCCCAAAATCTATACTTGCAACAAATCATCAAATTTGACAGAAACAAGTTCCATTGCATGATGTTTAGCTTAAATAATTCATCTTACTTGTACAATCAATCTAACAACCTCATGTTATAGACTTTAATACATCACCATATATATTACGTAATCCAAAATGCATGTACTAATGAAAATGTACTAACACGATGTCACAAGAAAAAATGAAGGTAACTGAAAAACCAACAAATGAACAAGATATATCTAATTTATTAAGATACATCATTTTTTATTATGTATCTAGTATAACATAAAACAAAATAAAAAGCCCAAAGATCTATACTACAGCAAATCATCAAATTTGACAGAAACAAGTTCCTTTACATGCTCTTTAATTTAAAGAATTCATCTAACTTATTCAACAAATCTGAACATGCAAATACCTTTGGAAGCTCGTCTCTCGAAATAACTTCAACAACTCTTCTTCTCTTGGCGGGAGTTTTAATTGCAGAACTGTCGGATCCTCTTTTCTTAGAACCATGAATTTCTTTTTCTTATCCTTATTAGCATGCTTTTGACGCAATTTCTTCATAGTGTGTGGATCGTTTCTATGCTTGGATTTATTTTCATCAAAACCAACAGATTCATAGTCAAAACTACCAGGAATGAAGTTTACAATGTCTTCATATTCTTTGATAGTTTCTAATTGAGAAAATTCAAGACTAAAGATTGTCTCGAATCTCTATTCATAATGTTAGTTCAAAACATTTTAGCCTAAAAAAATGATAATCAAAGAAATTTCAGAACAAAAATACTGAAAAATCCATTTGTAAACCCAAGCGCAAAATTTTTTTTTGAAAAAAAAAGCATAAAATAAGAATAGAAGAAATTGAAGTTGATTTTAGGGGGGAAATTTACCTTAATTCCAAGTTTTGAATTAGAGAGAGAAATTAGATTGGAACTGCTGCTAGAATTAAGGAGTTGAAAGAGGAGAAAATAGATGAATTTTTGGTAAAGTAGTAATGGCTTCAGAAAAGGAGGTGTAAACTTGTATCTCAACTTTATCAAAAAGTTGTAAATGTTGGGATTTAAGTAATATTTTAGAAGTGGGGGGATTTTTAGTAGTTAAGAATCATAAGTTGTTAGGTAATTTTTTCTTATTATTATTCTATTATTTATTATGTAATAAAATAAAGTGTTGAGAATATGATCTCTTCTTTCTCAGCTATCCTTTTATTTTTTTTTGGTTTGATTTCGCGTTTCGATATCGATTTTAGTCATATTCAACTAGGATCGTTGTCATCTAGTATCAGATCCAGGTTAGAGATTTGTTTCTATAATTCTCAATCATAGGTTCATAAATTTGAGGTTTTCAAAAAAAAAATCATCAAAAAAAGTTTAAAATTTTTTATGTTTAATTTGTTATTTTTGATACTAATTCGTATTCACTAGTGTTTTTTTATGTCTAGATCTAAAATTTGAAGGTGTTTTAAAGTTTCACCATTATTGAGCTTGAAAAAACTTGAAGAAGATGAAGTGAATTTATTATTTGAAGCTAAATTGAAACTTGAAAAGCATTGGGCTTTGTTCTTCATATCAAGAAGAACCCAAATTTCAAATTTCGTGAAATTTTAGAGCTAAAATGAAGAAGTTATGAAGATTTGAAGTTTATGGTGTTCATGGTGTTCTTCAAAGTTTGAAGACGCTGAAAATGAGTTTTTTTTTGCTTGAAATTAAAGGCTAAAAAATACTAAAAACTGTTTGTGGTGTTGAAATAAGAAAGTAATTAAAATTTTATCAAATTTAATGCTAAAACAAAGAAGTTATGAATTTTTGAAGATTTATTATGTTCTTGGTGTTCTTCATTAAATTCATATGTTCTTGAGGAGGATGTTGTTTGATCAAATAAGGAAAGAAAGAGAAAGTGTTTTGGTGTTTGTGGGACCAAAGAAGTACAAAATATTTGAAGTTTAAAAAAGATGACTTTTCATCCTTTTTCATAGACCAATCAGGATAAGTCACCTGGTCAGGGCCTGCCTCAGTATTTAGTTCAGCTACTCACGCTGACATGCGTTAGCTGCATTAACACTCCTATCCAGTGACGCCTTGCCGTGTCAGGTCCAGCGCGTGTAGCTCTCCAGCACTTCAGCTCCAGCCCTGTTAACGCATGTAAGCCTCTAGCCAAAATGACTTTCACGTGGCTGAGCTGTCTAGCGACCATCTTTTATTTGAGCTGATCGGCAAAATGGCTTACGCACCCCAAATATGGCTTTCGCCTCCTAGCCTCTCTTAGACATGGCTTCAACCTTCTAAAACGACCCTCTAAATTCGCTGTCAGCTTCAATTTTGAAGCAATTTTCAATATTTCGTCTTGGGATTTAACCCAAATTTCTTTCTAAATATCTTTTTTAAGTCCAAATCTTGGTAAATTAGTTTCATTGTATTAATTCTATATATTTTTTTCATATCTTGATTTTAATTCGCAGAGCACCCTATTAAATTTTTTGTGTGCTTTTTTATTTTTAGTTTGTTGTTAGTTTTCTTGATTCAAGCCCGTTAGTTTTTAATTGAGTCATCCTTCTTCAAGAGTCAGAAGGATCCATTCCTCCATAAACATAGATAACCTTGAATTGATTAAGCAATCTAGTAACACTATCAATTAGGAAAAAAGGGTCAAAGAAGGTGAGTTGAGAGTTCATATAAAGAGTAACATAAGACTTTTATTACTAACTTGTTTGTTAGTTTTGTAGGTAAAAAGGGTTATATATGTCACGACCCAAAATCCATACGTCATGATGGCACTTATCGCTGCGAGCCTTGACAAGTAAGCCTATCACCCAAATCAATACTCAAAGGAGGAAAAGACAATAATAACTTCAAAGTAGGGCTCCTAGAATGAAGCCGAACCATACACGTATAATAGATGTAGAAGGAAACATATCAATGCAGCCATAACTCCAAACAATCAGGTGTCAACAGTATAAGAACATTTCTAGTACAACTTGAATCCAAGGAAATATATAAGATATCCAAATTATGGCTGTCAAGTGGGCCGGGCCAGGCAAACTCGGAAATGGCTCGTGTTATTTAACCGGGTTGAGCGACGGGCCGGGTCTAGGTTGGGGTCTAAGTGGGTTAGGCCGGTCCGGGCCCAACAGTAAAAAAACAAAAACCACCCTAACCCGACCCACTTAACCCAACCCGGTCAAACCCACCTAAACCCGATCAAACCCGATTAAAAAACCGGTCAAACCCGATCAAAAATATAAAAAAAAAAACTTTTTTTCAATATACATTATATATACCCACCTACATACATTATAAATACGTTAAACAATATATATACACTATATATATAGTATATACTACATTAGAATTTAAAAAATATATACACATATACACAATTACACATATATACGCACCATCCAAATATATATGTACTACTTTAAACTTTAAAGTTTAAATAAAATATACTACAATATATATATATATATATATATATATATATATATATATATATA
>NW_025884300.1:16728-30757 GCF_002878395.1 Capsicum annuum
AAATATACACGTCTATAGAAGATCTATTCACATATATACACTCTATTTTATGTATATGTAATACTTTAAATGAAATATACTATAATATATATACATTACAATATATATTTGTATAGTTATATACTAATTTATAAAACATATACACATGTATATGCTAAATATACACGTCTATAGAAGATCTATTCACATATATACACTCTATTCTATGTATATGTAATACTTTAAATGAGATATACTACAATATATATACATTACAATATATATTTGTATAGTTATACACTAATTTATAAAATATATACACATGTATACGTTAAATATACACATTTATAAAAGATCTATTCACATATATACACTCTATTCTATGTATATGTAATACTTTAAATGAAATATACTACAAGATATATACATTACAATATATATTTGTATAGTTATATACTAATTTATAAAATATATACATGTCTATAGAAGATCTATTCACATATATACACTCTATTCTATGTATATGTAATACTTTAAATGAAATATACTATAATATATGTACATTACAATATATATTTGTATAGTTATATACTAATTAATACCAAAAAAAAATTATTTTTTTTTAAAAAAAAATTTGGGCCGGGCTGGGCATCTTAACCGGCGGGCCTGAACTGGGCTAGGTCCGGGCCGGGTTAACCGGGCCCAAATTAAAAAAATAACCGGCCCGGGACCCGAAACCCTAAAGTCCTAGGGCTTACCGAGCTGGGTCAAACTGGGTCGGTTTATTTAAGTGGGTCGGGTAGGGTCGAGTTGGCCCGGCCCACTTGACAGCCATAATCCAAATACAAGAGAAACTTTGTCTCTAAAGTGAAAATAAAGACATAGTTTATAAAGAAAGGTAACAGAAGATATCCAGGCGCCAAAAATGTCAACCACTACCTCAAAAGCTCCAGATATCACCTGAATCAAGTAGTGTGGGGTGCACCTGAACTTGAATCTATACCTGAAGGGTACAATAGGGGTGAGTACGATTCCCTTGTACTTATTAGGTATTATAGGTCGACCAAGCAAATTAGAAAATAAAGTACACAAAATACATACTAAGGACACGTCACCTGTAATTAGAAAATATCCCACAAGGCTAGCCCACACCGCTTGCCCTAACTGTTCTAATATATAACAAATAAAACAACAAGACACCATGTAGAGCACAGGTATACATTATATCACATGTAAGTTGAAACAGGGAAGATCATGTAGATGCAGGATGGTCAAGTATAAATAACAGGATATAGAGAAAGTAGACATATAACAAGTCAATATAAAATTTAATCACAACATCAATCAAAATAAAGAAAATGCAATGTATAAGATAATGACAGTGATGATAATAATGATGATGATTCAAGAAAACATCACACAATCTCCGTATACGCCTATAGAGCCAAAGCTTCTCGATGTAGGACCCATGGGGGTACGTCAACCTATATGCAATCCATATTTCATATCTCCAACAGAGCTACAGTTTTTTAATGTGGGAGCCATGGGGGTTCGACAACCCGTATACAACCCATATATTCATATCTCAATGAGTACTTCCACAACCAACCACATGACGTATTTTTACAACCAATCATATGATATAATTTCCACAACATCGTGAGTCAATATCCACTCATTATTTTCAATCAGCTATGAATTTCTATATTTTTCCATATACCAATAAGTATGAATGCATCATAACACAGAAATGATACCATAATACACCTTTTCATCAAAAATATATAGTTATTCGCATGATTATAAGGCTATTAATAATAACAAAGGACCCTATACAGTCACACATATCATATAATGTCCTACAATTAATAATTATACCTCATATAGGCCCCCACA
This sequence comes from Capsicum annuum, assembly GCF_002878395.1. NCBI lineage: Eukaryota > Viridiplantae > Streptophyta > Magnoliopsida > Solanales > Solanaceae > Capsicum > Capsicum annuum. Next base: position 18,604 of record NW_025884300.1, read on the forward strand.
CAGGTACAACACATAGATAGCCATTATTCATGATTAGTTCCCACTCTTAATCTGCATTTTGTACCAATATTTACTACCCATCCCAGTCTGAAAGAGTTAAGCTATAACCTGTAAGACCCTAGCTCATTTTATCTTTTTATTGCATGATAAAGGGGTCCAAGACTTAGTAATTTCCAAAGCCCCTTAAACTTCGATGACTTAATCTTCAACCTTTTCGGCCAGAGAATGTCGACTTTTAAGCATGAGATCAATTTAAAATCTCTTTCTAATTCAATTTTATTTTCGTTTACAGAACATGCCTCCCAGAAAGAACAACAGAAGGAGAAATAAAAATCAGCCTGCACCTCCGCCTGTTCAAGAAGATCCCCTGAACAAGTATGTCTCTCATGCTGAATTCATAGCTGCATTTACTACTTTAGCTCATGCTGCTGTCCTATCCGTTCCAATTGATAATATAGTCACATCTAGGATTCAGGATTTCACCCATATAAATCCCCCTCAGTTTCTGGGATCTAAGTCTGATGAGCATCTATTGGAGTTCCTTGACATAGTTTAGAAGGTGATTGATATTATGGGTGTTATGTCTAGTGAGAGTGCAGAGTTGGATGCTTACCAGTTATTAGATGTATCTTACACCTGGTATAAGAATTGGGAGGAGGATATAGGAGCAGATGCAGGGCCGATAAAGTAAAAGGAGTTTGCTACAATATTTTTTGACAGATTCTTTCCCTTAGAGTTGAGGGAAGCTAAGGTGCTGCAGTTTATTAATTCAAAGCAGGGCAGTATGAGTGTGAAATAGTATTCTCTTAAGTTTACTCAACTGGGGAGGTATACTTCTCATATGGTATCTGATAGCTGGTCTAGAATGAGTAAGTTCGTGTCTGGCATATCTGATAGTGTGGTCAAAGAGTGTAGGATTGCAATGTTGATTAAGAAGATGGACATATCTAGGCTTATGGTCCATGCTCAACAGATTGAGAAGCAGAATTTTAAGAAGAAAGAGAGGGATGATAAGAGATCCAGAATAGGTAGATTCAATTTTTCTTAGCTGAAGTTAGAGGGTGGTAACCATTCTAAATTTTGACAAAAGTTTTCAGCCCCAACTCCATCTTCAGCTAGTGCACCAGTACCAAAGTGCGCCAGGCTCTAAGCCCCAGGGTAGTATGAATAGCGATTGCACTATACCCTTTGCCATAAATATGGTAGGAATCATCAGGGTGTATGTATAGCTGGAAGTGATGTATGCTTTGGATATGGCAAGTCAGGCCACAGATTCAGAGAGTGCTGATTAGTTAGTCATAAGGGAAGGAACTTGCCCCAACAGGGTCAATTCAACCTGTCATTAGCTCCAACAGGCTACCAGACTCAGTAGGGCACTACTTTCAGTTCCACCAGTGATCAGCGCCAAAACAGATTGTATGCACTTCAGTCCCTATAAGATCAGGAAATTTCTCTTGACATATTTACAGGTCTTTTATTTACATATTTATGATTTGTTAGATCCTGGGGCTTCGCACTCTTTTGTAACCCCTTATATAGCTGTCAACTTTGGAGTCAGTATCAAAACCTTAGCAGAACCCTTCTCAGTATCCACTTCAGTAGGTGTCTCTATTATAGCCAAGCAGGTATACAGGAACCATCCGATCACAATATCCCAAAAAGTTACTTCAGTTGATCTTGTGGAGTTAGAGATGACAAATTTTGATGTCACTTAAATTCACTCTCTTTTGTAACCCCTTATTCTAGGCATATTATGCTTCAGTTGGCTATAGAAAAAGAGTCGTTCAGTTTCAGTTTCCAGATGAACTAGCTATTGAATGGAAGGGTAGTACTTCAGTACTTAGGGGTCAAATTATTTCATACCTTAAAGAAAGAAAAATGATTTCCAAGGGTTGTGTTTACAATCTTGTTCGAGTCAAAGACTCTAATTCTGAGGCCCCAAGTTTTGAGTAAGTTTCAGTAGTAAGGAAATTTCCAGATGTGTTTCTAGAAGATCTTTCCGGAGTTCCTTCTGAAAGAGAAATTGACTTTGGAATAGACCTTCTTTCAGATACCCAAACTATCTCTATTTCGCCTAACATAATGGCTCCAGCTGAGCTTAGGGAGTTAAAAGAATAGTTAAAAGATCTCTTACATAAGGGATTCATTAGTCCTGGTGTTTCTCCGTGAGGTGCTCCAGTCTTTTTCGTGCAAAAAAAAAGACGGTTCTCTTAGAATGTGCATCGATTACTGTTACTTGAAAAAAGTCACAATCAAGAATAAGTACCCACTCCCCAAAATTGATGACTTGTTAGGTCAACTTCAGGTTGCCAATTATTTCCCTAAGATAGAACTTAGATTCGGCTATCATTAGCTCAGAGTCAGAGAATGTGACATTTTAAAAACAACGTTTAGAACTCGATATGGTCACTTTGAATTCTTAGTTATGTCTTTTTGACTAACAAATACCCTAACAGCTTTTAAGGACTTAATGAATCGAGTGTTCAAGCAGTACTTGGATATGTTCATCATAGTCTTCATTGATGATATTCTTGTTTACTCCCGTAGTGAAAATGATCATACAGACCATCTCAGAATTATATTTCAGACTCTTAGAGCCCATCAGTTATTTTCCAAATTCAGTAAGTGCAAATTTTGGATAAGATTAGTAGCTTTTCTTGGCAATATTATTTTCGGTGATGGCATTAGATTCGACCCTCAAAAGACTGAAGTAGTGAGAAACTTTCCCAGACCCATCTCTCCGTATGATAGCAGGAGTTTCTTGGGTTTGGCTAGCTATTATAAATAATTTATTGAAGGGTTCTCATCTATTTCATCCCCCATGTCTCGATTGACTCAAAAAAAAACTAATTTTCAGTGGTTAGATTCTTATGAGAAGAGTTTTTAAGAATTGAAGACTTGACTCACCTCAGCCCCAGTTTTGAACTTGCCAGATAGTTCAGATGGGTTTGTTGTTTACTGTGATGCTTCCAGATTTGGTTTGGGTTATGTTTTGATACAGAGAGTTAAGGTCACAGCCTATGCCTCTAGACAACTTAAACCCCATGAGAAGAATTATCCTACCCATGATCTTGAGTTAGCAGCTGTTGTCTTTTCTTTAAAAATTTAGAGGCACTATTTGTATAGGGTTCATGTTGATGTGTTCACGGATCACAAAAGATTGTTGTATGTATTTTTATTAAAAGATTTAAATCTCTATCAGAGAAGGTGGTTAGAGTTATTAAAAGATTATGATGTGAGCGTGGTGTATCACCCGGGCAGGGCCAATGTAGTGGTAGATTCCCTTAGTAGGTTGTCAATGGGTAGTGTTTCTCATGTCGAAAATGATAAAGAGAAGTTAGTCAGGGAGGTTCATCAGCTTGCTAGACTAGGTGTTCGTTCGGTTGATTCAGCTGAGGCTAGTGTATGGGTTCAAAATAGTTCAGAATCTTATTTGGCTACCGAAGTGAAAGAAAAGCAAGATAGGGATCCTAGTCTAGCTAAGTTGAAGGAGTCAATCAGAGATCATAAACTAAAGGTTTTCTCCTAAGGGGGAGATGGTGTGTTGCGATGTCAGGGCAGGCTATGTGTGCCATGTGTTGATGGTTTGAGACAATAAATTTTGGCAAAAGGGCATGGTGCACGTTATTCTATTCACCCAGGAGCCATTAAGATGTACCGTGATTTATGGGATATCTATTAGTGGAGTGGCATGAAGAGAGATAGTCTAGAGTTTGTAGCTAAGTGTCTTAATTATCAGCAGGTTAAGGTTAATCACCAGAGGCCTAGTGGCACGATGGAGGAGTTTAGCATTCCTACTTTGAAGTGGGAAGAGGTGAACATAGACTTTGTGATAGGGTTTCCCCGTATGCTTCGTCAACATGATTTGATATGGGTTATTATCGACGGAATGACCAAATCAGCTTATTTCTTGCCAGTTCATACTTCTTATTAAGATGAGGACTATGCCAAGACTACCTTAGAGAGTTGGTTAGGTTGCATGGAGTCTCATTGTCCATCATTTCATATAGATTTACTCAGTTTACCTCTCACTTTAGGAAAGCCTTTCAGAAGGATCTAGATACCCAAGTTCATCTTAGTACAGCCTTTCACCCTCAGACAGATGGTTAGGCAGAGTACACCATTCATATCCTAGAGGACATGTTGATAGTATGTGTTATCAACTTTAAAGGTATTTGGGATAATTACTTGCCTTTGATCGAGTTTGTCCAAAATAACAGTTATATTCCAATATTCAAATGGCTCCGTTTGAGGCTCTCTATAGGAGGAGATGTAGATCTACCACTGGTTGGTTTGAGATGGGTAAGACTGTGTTGATAGGTCCTGATTTAGTGTTTGACACGTTAGACAAAGTTCAGTTGGTCAGGGAGAGGCTTAAGACGTCTGAAAGCCATCAGAAATCCTATGCAGATAGGCATAGGAGAGATCTTGAGTTTGAAATTGGGGATATGGTGTATTTGAAAATCTCTCCCACGAAGGGAGTCAGGATATTTGGTAAGAATCAAAAACTCAATACGCGATATGTTGGCCCTTACAGGATCCTGAGTCATTATAGAAAAGTGGCGTATGAGGTTGAGTTGCCTGCATATTTGGCATCAGTACACCCAGTGCTCCATGTCTCCTTGTTGAAGAAGTATATTAGGGACCCAGCTATAGTTGTTCCTTTAGAAAGTGTAGATATTCAAAACAGTCTTTCTTATGAAGAAATTCCAGTCAAGATCCTTAATCGCCAGATTCGTAGACTAAGGGATAAAGAAGTTCCCTTGGTCAAAGTTCTTTGGCGAAATCAGTCCATTGAGGGAGCCACTTAGGAAATAGAAGCAGACATACGATCCAAGTACCCTCACCTTTTCTCTGCAATCTCAGACTCATCTTCAGGTAAAAGTTTTCTTTAGATTATCTCTTTTCCAGTCTCAGTTCCAGCCATATGATTATCTTCATGTCATTGCATCCATCCACGAATCAGTTCAGTCAGTCACCATGTTTCAGACTCAGTCATGTAATCATGTTTTCAGTTATGCATATTTATCCTTTAGTCTCAGTACCTCAGTATTTCTCAGCTTAATCAGTCTCATTCGAGGACGAATATTTCTAAAGGGGAGATATTGTAAGACCCCGTAAGACCCTATCTCGTTTCAGCTTACTATTGCATGGTAAAGGGGGAAAGGACATAGAAAAATTTCACTAAGTGTTAAGACTTAGTCATTTACAAAGCCCCTTAAACTTTGATGATTTAATTTTTGACCTTCCCGGCCTTAGAATGTCAATTTTTAAGTTGATTCATGATCGGGGATGTCAAAGGTGCATCTCGGGTGAGTTTTGAAATTTTTGGATGAGCGTAAGGACATATTTGGATTTCCAAAATAGTAGCAACACCGGGATAAGCCTTCGGTGTACCATGTTGTGCACCGCAGTGGAGCCCACAGTGCCCGCTCCAGTGCACCACACCAGAGCCCGTGGCGCCCGCTCCATCGCTCTCCCCTTATTTTTCAAATTCTAATTCCATTTTTCCATGGGGAAATAGTTCATTTCTCTTCACGCAATAGGTCCATAACACGACATTAAAGGTCCCAAAAGCATAATTGGTCATATTTTACATAAATCCTCTCAAAAGAAAACCATTCTCTGTCAAGAACAAACTCTATCCTCTTCAAGATTCAAGCTCAAGCTTCAAGAAAACCACCAAGAACTCATACAAATTCATTAATTAAGGTATGTTTGATGTTAATCCATGGGCCCTTTTCACCCATGGAGTCCAAGAATCCATTTTCAAGTTTAAAGTTACGATTTATACATGTTGTTATGAATTATCTACATGAAGTTGTTATGAACTTTGATTTCAAATCATTTTTACGATATATTTTCATTGGAATTTGTCCGTGACACGTTTGAATGGTGATTTTTGCATGTTGCATCCTTAAACCATGATTTTTGGTATGGAAATTATGTTAGTATCACATGTTTAACTATTACTATGCTCAAGTCTATGAGTTCTAAGTGTTTGATAAAATGCCAAAGAGAATGATTTTATAGAATGATTTTCCCCATTATAGTTTTGAAGCTTTTACATACCTTTATTGTTATTTTTCATTCAGTGTTGGGGGTTATGAATACTTAAAACTTAGTTGTTTACCTAGTTTACAGATTCTTCAGAATGGTTTTTGATAAACTATGATCCTTGTCATTCAGTTAGTAACAATCATCAATTGTTGGCTCAGATAAGCTCAATAATCAGTAGCTTTCAGTTGGGAGTAGGATTTTGGACCGAGCGAATGCAAGATGGCGGATTCCCTGTTAGATAGGAAAAGTTGTTAGTAGTTGTCCCTATATTCCAGAACCACGTAGCCAACATGGGTTATGAAAAGTCACTCGTCAGTTTAGGCTTGAATACCTCCCAGGGGTCACCCGTCAATTTAGGCTTGACTCCGCCCTGGGATCACCTGTCAGTTTAGCCTTAATACCCTAGTTCTTCAGTAGCTTAGTGGATCCACACAACCATTGTTAGTGCTCATGGCATGGTACTGAAACCCTTCCAACTGGGGTCATAGTTTGGACCCCAATCAGCATAGAATGGGGCATGTCGGTTAGATGATTCCTCATAGTCTCAGTTCGAAAGTCAGTTTAGGTTTACTTGACCATAGCATATAGTTTATCAGTTAAATTAGTACTCAGTTTCAGTATTTTAGTTTACAGACTACTTCAATAATATGTTATATACTTGATCATGCATTCTCAGATTTTACAGCTTTTACGCATACTATGCATTAGTTATTTCATGTTATTCATTCATTCAGTTATTATTCATACACATGAGCCCATGCATATCAGCCTACCCCATCTAGCATACCAGTACATTCAAAGTACTGATCACATACTCGTTTCTTGCCCTATGATGTCTCATATCATAGGTTCGGACGCTCAGGTTCTTGACCGCACTTAGACATTCCAGCGGATTGGTAGAAGCAGCAGTGGTGAGTCCTTATATTTTAAGGATCAATTATATTTATTACAGTGTTTTTAGTTTTGTAGTCAGTTGGAGTTAGTTGGGGTTTGTCCCATCAACTTTTATTCAGTCAGTTTTAGAGGCTTTCGAACACTTTAGACAGTCAGTCAGTTTGTCATTACTTTTATCAGTTTTAGACAGTTGTTTTTTGGTAGTTGTTTTCAGACCTATGATTAAGAAATATTTTAGTATTTAAAACCTTATGGCATATTCAATTATTCCGCACGTGTATTTTTTATTACTATTCAGTGCTCACAGCAGGTATCAGGATAAGCTTGTGGTTATTTGTGATCGTAAACACCGTGTGGAGTCTAAGGTGTACTCCCGAGACATTATATAACCTACCTCGAAAGCCAAAACTGATTCGCTACACTTCAAACCCACGAACTTACTTTTCATGAATGATCCCTAAATCAAGGAAAACCAAGAAATATAGAATCTATGCGAAAGTCAATGATACCTATATTTTTGACTTTTAGTTTGGGATCAAAAAGGACCCCCAAAACGTGTTTTCATAAAAGAAGGGAGAAATCATAATTTTACTTCAAAAACGTGGTTTCCATATTTTTTGGAACCTACAGTTGAAAACTCAAGTCAAATCGAGTAAAAAATAAGGTTCAAATTGAAGAAAAAATATTTTTAAAATTTACCAGGTAAAAATCTTTAAAATCCGTGCTAAAATCAAGAATCGAGGTTGTTTTGAAGATAAAATCAAGGAGACACAAGTAATTATAGGATTAAGGACATTATTCAAGTGATAAAAAGTGAAATTTAGGGATAATTCAAGTAATAAGGTTTTTAGAGTTTTGAACAATCAAATCAAGAATTAAACTAAGAAAAGGATGAAATCTCACCTTAAATCCGTAAAAGAATTGAGATATAGACGTTAATCTAGCTTCTCAAGCACCTGCACGCTTTACTTTTAAGCTCTCACACAATTTTAGGGTTTAACTCTCAAAAGACAAGGTAAAAAATGAGCTAAAATCGGGTAAAAATGGCCTTTTTATACTGCACCAGGTTGCCTGGCACAAAAAGGACATTAATTGCACTTGCATACGTCTTACCCTGTAAGGCATAAAACGCATTCACCAAGTGCGTTTTATCCTTTGTGCCTAAGTTAACCTAGTGCACTAGATTTTAAAGTCCAAAATGGACTTCAACGGGATGCTCGAAATTCGTTTGGAGTCTGATTTACGCAAATGAATTATGTAACCCTACTAAATTCAATGTTTCGAATCCGTTGGCAAAGTCGGATTTTCAACAAAAATATAGTTTTCACAAAGTTGATCCTCGAAACTCAAAATCTCAATTTTTCAAACAGAGGGTCGAAATGAGATTTAAAAGCCATAAAACCCAACCAAATATGTTACCATCCTTAAATCATCGTTCTGGACATGTTGGCAAAGTCGAATTTTCTATTCGAGGGTGTTTAGACCAAATACGGGTCCCACACTTATATTTTTAATTTTTCAACTTTTCGACCAATATATTGAAATGAGCTCGGGTGCATTGGGACCCGAACCAAAGGTCTACCTAGCCTAAAATTGTTATTTTGGAGTTACTGGTGCAGTCCGTTCAGCCATCTATCACATGAAACAAGAAATAACTACACAGTTCAATAATAAGGCTATCGAAGCCACCAAAAACCATAATATTGCATAAAAGGCACCGAAATACATCCAAAACCGTTCCAATCACCCTCACACCCCCAGAAATACCACAATGCAACTATGAGAAAGGGTAAAATAGTCAAATCCTATAGAAATACACATTTCACATATTTTATTAAAAAGTTGGTCATCACATCATCCACCACTAAAAATCTAGTTCATCCTCGAACTAAAGGCAAAAGAAATAACTGAATCAACAAAGAGCTGGGGATAAGGACTAAGCATATCAAATCGACCTCCCAAGTAGCCTTATCTACAGGTCAATATCGCTACTGGACCTTAACCACAGGAATGACCTTGGAGCGCAACCGCCTCACATACCTAGCCAAAATGGAGATCGGCTCCTTAACAAAAGACAACCACTTATTTAAATGAACTAACTCCCAACGAATGACATGAGACTTATCAGGAATATAGCGATAAAGCATAGAAACAGGAAAAACTAGATGAACAACTGATAGATCAGGACGCAAAGCCAACTCATAGGCCACCTCACCAATAATCTGAAGAATCTCAATGGACCAATATACCTAGGGCTAAGCTTCCCCCTCTCCCCAAACCTCATCACACCCTTCATGGTTGATACTCAAAGGAAAATACGATCACCAATTCTGAATCTCAAGGCATGAAGTCTACCCCCAGTATAAGACTTCTGCCTACTCTGAGCCACTCTAAGTCTATTATGAATGATTTAGATTCTGTCCAAAAACTCATAAAGCAAGTCCATACCTCGAGGCCTAACCTCAGAAATATAAAACCAACCCATTATGGAGCGATAATGCCTACCATAAAATTCCTTGAAAGGAGTCATATTAATAATGGAATGGTAGCTATTATTATATGCAAATTCTGTTAAAGCCAAATATTTCTCCCAATGGCCACCAAAATCCATCACACATGCGCGGATCATATCCTCTAAAACCTGGCTAGTCCGATCTAACTGGCCATCAGTTTAGGGGTGAAACATTATGCTAAGATCAGCCTGAGTACCCAACTTCTCGAATGAAGATAAGAGCACACCTCTCTCGGCACTGAAGAATACTTGAACTAGTATAAAATGAGCAGACTTGGTCAATCGATCCACTATGACCCACATATTGTTAAAACCACGAGATGTATGAGGCAGACTAGTCATAAAGTCCATGGTGATCCATTTCCACTTCCACTCGAGAATTGGTAATCTCTGAATGACACTACGAGTTATTATATGCTCGTCCTTTACCTACTGACAATGTAGGCAATAAACCATAACATCCGCTACATCTCACCTCATACCACCCCATCAGTAATAATATCTTAAATTACGATACATCTAAGTCACGTCTGGATGGATGAAATATGTAGAACAATGGGCCTCCTCACAGATCAACCTAATCTAATCACCCACTCTCGGCACACAAAGTCGGACCCCACTTTCGAATCAAGTGAAGATTCCTTCACCTCGCCACTCAACACCTTATCTCAAATCAATCTTAATTCAACATCATCAAACTGATAAGCTCGAATCTACTCTATCAAAGAAGATCAAACCTCTACAAATGCCAAATTGAGCCCAGGTGTTGAAATATCAAGCCTAACCATACGGTTAGCTAAAGACTGAACTTATAAGGCCAAAGGCCTCTCCTGGACCAAAAGATGCGCCAAGGTACCCATGCTAGTCGAATTTTGGCTCATGGAATCCGTAACCATATTAGCCTTCCCCGAATGATAAAAAATAGTCAAGTCATAGTCCTCAAGCCAACGATGTGCCTCATATTAAGATCTTGCTGGGTGAAAAAGTACTGAAGGCTACGACAATTTGAGAAAATCTCACAACAGACTCCATACAAGTAGTGCCTCCACAACTTTAAAGAAAAAACAATCGCGCAAAACTCCAAATCATGGGTAGGATATATCCCCTCATGAGGCTTCAATTGACAAGACACAATCAATCACCTTGCCCTTCTGCATTAACACAACACCCAATCCAATACCTAAAGTATCACAAAACACTGTAAAATGCACGCCCTCCTTAACCAAAGTCAAGATAGGGACTGAAGTTGATAAATCCTTGAGCTTTTGGAAGCTAGCCTCACAAACATCAAACCACTGAAATGAAATCTTCTTCTGTCAACTTACTCAAAGGAGTTACAATAGAAGAGAAACCCTCAACAAAATGTCGGTAATACCCGACCTAGCCAATAAAACATTGAATCTCGGTGGGCTAAGCAGGTCTTACCCAGTTACGAACCGCTGCAACCTTGGATGGATCAACCATAATACCATCCTTAGTCACCACACGACCTAAGAAATAAACAAACTCTAATTGAAACTCGCACTTTGAGAACTTGGCATACAACTTCTCATCCCTCAATCTCTGAAGCACAACCCACAAATGCTCCTCATGCTTAGCCTCACTCATGGAATACACCAAGACATAATCTATAAATAATAACAAAGAAGTTTAGATATGGTCGAAACACTCGATTTATCAAATCCATGAATACAGTAGGGGCATTGGTCAACCCAAAAAACATGACCCAAAACTCAGAATAACCATGTCGAGTCCGAAAAGCTATCTTCGAAATATTTGAAGCTCTAATCCTCAAATGGTGATAACCAAATCTCAAATTAATTTTTAAAAATACTGTAACACGTTGAAGCTGATCAAATAAATCATCAATAAGAGGAAGAGGATACTTATTCTTAACCGACACCTTGTTCAATTATCGATAATCAAACACATCCACATAGACCCATCCTTGTTATTCACAAATAAGATAAAAGTACCCCGAGGTGATACACTAGGTTGAATAAATCCCTTACCCAATAACTTCTGCAATTGATCCTTTAATTTCTTCAACTCAGTTGGGGCCATCTTATATTGAGGAATAGAAAGGGGCTTGTTGCTCGACTCAACATCAATGAAAAATCAATATCATGATCCAAAGGAATACCGGGCAAATCCATAGAAAACACATCTATAAACTCATGGATAACACGAACAGAATCCAAGGAAGAAGGTGAAACAACACTAGTCGCACGAATATATGCCAAATAAGCTAAACATCCCCTGTCAACCAATCTACTAACCTAAACATAAGATATGACCCTCTTGGGTCTCGAATGAAAAGTACCCTTCCAAGCTATCCTTGGCACACCCGACAATGCTAAAGTCACAGTCTTAGCAAAAAAATCTAAGATAGCATGATAAAGAGCCAATCAATCCATACCCAAAATAACATCAAAATTAACCATATCTAACACAAGTAAATCAACCCAAGTCTCATGGCTAGAGAAAGTCACACCACAAGATTGGTGCATCTAATCCACCACTATAAAATTACTTATTGGGGTAGATACACAAATAGGTATGGAAAGAGGATCACTAATAGAATCAAAACCTGAAGCAAAATTACAGACATATAGGAGAAACTCGATTCGAGATCAAATAATACAAATGCAAATCTAAAACAAATGGGGATAATACCTGTGATCACAG
>NW_025884301.1:0-10315 GCF_002878395.1 Capsicum annuum
AAATTTAGTTGGCATGAGATAATTTATGAGTAACAACAACAACAAACTCAGTATATTTCCACATAGTGGGGTTTGGGGAGGGTAGAGTGTACGCAGTCCATACCACTCCCTCTAACGAGGTAGAGAGGTTGTTTCCTATCTTGAGCCGGGGGTCTATCGGAAACAGCCTCACCACCTCGTTTGAGGTAGTGGTATGGACTGCATACACTCTACTCTCCTCAGACCCCATTATATGAGAATATACTGGATTTGTTGTTGTTGTTACTCATAAATGATCTCATGCCAACTAAATTTCTCAAGTACATTATTTTGATTTAATCAATTAGGAATAATCACCTAAAAGTTTTCATGTCTAGCCTGTAAATACTTTTGAATGAATATAATGGAAAGTGAAAAAATATTTACAGGAGGACAAGTTTTGCTACGTCATTACTTTACTACTATATATAAGAGCGAGTAGCAGCTGTTTCAAGCAGGGAGCTGACGGTCGACATGCTTGCTTTCAGCTGTTTGCTTACTCCGTATTTTTACTATATCACCCTTAATTAACTATTAATTGACATCTCTATATTAGAAAATTAATAAAATTTAATTTTAAAAAAATAAAATTGATATTTATGACATGTCCGCTTTAACTGCTTCAATCGTAATTTTTCTATATCGACCCTAAGTAATTATTATAGGTCATCTAAGTATTAAAAGATTAATAACATTTAATAAAAAAAATAAAATAAACATAAAATGATAAATTAACTTTTAATATTTTAAATTAATTTGACATCTTATATGAGACTCACTTACAAAAATTTCACAAGTATTTTTTGTAGCAATTTTGCTATATCATTTCTAATTAGTTATTATGAATCATTCAAGACATGTCAGTTTTGCTACTTCAATCATGTTAATATATGTAAGTGTGAGTAACGGTTGCAGGAAGCAGACAACTGACGATTGTCATGTTTGCTTCCAGCTGTCTGCTTTCTCCGTAATTTTACTATATCACCTCTAATTAATTATTATGTGACATTTACGTATGAGAAAATTAATAAAATTTAATTTTTAAAAAATAGATATTTATGACATGTATGCTTTAGTTGCTTCAATTGTAATTTTACTATATACCCCTAAATAATTATTATAAGTCATCTAAGTATTAAAAAATAATATTTAATAAAAAGGTAAAATAAACATAAAAATGATAAATTAACTCTTAATGTTTTAAATTAATTTGATATCTTATATGAGGTCCACTTAAAAAAATTTCACAAGTATTTTTTATAACAATTTTGTTATATCATTTCTAATGAATTATTATGAGTCATTCAAGACATATCGGTTTCGCTATTTCAATAGAGATATTTGATTGACTCTCGAAATTATATCAGTGTCTCTTAAATTGAAATAGAAAAAAAAATACAAATCACAATAATTAAAAAATTAAATTATTTTTAAAATATAAATTTTAAAATTTATATTTTAAAAATAATTTAATATCACAAATTCCCAAACCTCACTCTGGGTCTATTATTGTTGTTGTTTAAAATATAAATTGACTATCAACATCACAAAAGTTTGAACCAAAAAATGTATTATAAATTATAATAGCAAACAGCTTAAAATACAAAATTATAATGTCAAAATGTATTATAAATTACAATAGCTAACAACTTAAAAAAAATAAGGAAAAATACATAAAATAGCATACTTAAGTATTAAATTACAAAAATAACAACACTTTTATCAAATTACATTTTATAGCATATGTATTTGTATGTATTTGTATTTTTATAGCAACAGTTTACAAAAATACAAAAAAAATATCGATTATAAGGACATGAAAAATTATATGTATTTGTATTTTTGTAGCAACAGTTTGCAAAAATACAAAATACAACTTGTTATATTATGTAATTCTGAAACTGTTGATATAAAACTCATAATTAAGAGAATAAGTATGCTATTTCTAAATTTTACCCTAAAAGTAATATATATTGAGTCTGTGCTAGCACGACATTTGGTACCTAGTTATAAATAGAAGTGTGACCTTACAAGAATAGAAAGTCCATAGCTACTCAGTCAGACAATGTAGACCCCTTTTTCCCGGGAGAACTTCTAAAGAAATAAATGACAATGAGTAATGTGAATGGAAGTAAATATGCCATACATGATACATGCTCCCAAATAACTTAAAGTAGTAGTTGATAAAACAAACTCTAAAATAATACATTGACTTTTTTAAGAAATATATAGCACATTGAACAAAGAATTGTAATGAATGTTCACTTTTGCATACTTTAATAATTATATTATTTTAATTAAATAAAATCACTAAAATATGCATAATGTAAAAAGTATAAATAATTAATGGAAGAAAAATTATAACAGTAACCCATAAATTTATATAGTGATTTTTGCTTGACGGTTTTGATTTCACATAAAATTTAAAATGGTACTAGACATTTAAATTTGTAGTTTTAATTTAATAATCTGTAGAATGTCTAAAATATGATTAAAATAGACAAGATAACCTCAATAACACTAATTTGATAATTGGTTAAAACTATGTTGGTATTCGTTATGAGAAAATCTATGTATTTTTTTATGCAACATAGAAGATGAAATAAATTGCACATAAATAACTTGAGAAATTTTTTACTGCAATTAGTCAATCATTGTATTAATTTTATATATTAATAACTTATTTTCTCTCCACCTATCAAACATGTATAAGTTATACATAATTTAAATACATGAATAACTCCACTTCATTCAGTAATCAAACAACCCCTAACATGTTTAAGATGTATAATCATCATCTAAAATGTCCTTAATTTTGATTAAAATATAGAATGCTAAGAATAAAAATAACTCCATGTTAAAAAAAGTGATTTTAGAATTAAGAATTATTATAATAATTAAATAATATTTATGGGTCGAAATTTTGGTTGTCGCCAATTCGAATCATCTTAGCTTATAGAAAAGACTAAATAGTATAAATTTGAACGAGAAATATATTTTGGGCTACATCTAATTTTACTACTTAATTGTTAGTGTGACATTTATTTATCCTTCCTCTTTAATTAACTATACTTTTTATCTTCAAAATTTTACGTTATATCTTTCAAACTTTTGTACTTAGTTAATAATTTATTTTTTATATGCACTTAAACGTAATTAATATTTGATACAAGTGCAATGCACATACCTTAGACTAGTAGATTAAAATAATAAGTCAAACTATATAGATCATGATAATTATCTATAATATATTAAAAGTGTGAAGATCCTTAGAAAAGTGATTTGAACTTTTTGCCATTCATTAAAAGATTCTGCAATAGATAAAACTATCATTTACAATTTTACTAAATTATTATTTAATTATTTTATAATATTTTAGGTGTCCTACTAAAAATTGGTTATTAAATCTTTCCTTATTTAAACATAATAAAAATTACTATTAATTTTCAGTGATTAATTTATAATTGAGGAACTATATATTAATCTTTTATAGAAAAAATAAAGGACTTCAACTTACCAAATATAAATACTAATCAAAACTACTTTAGTAGTAACTTCTTGACCGAATTTGTAAGACTCTTTTCAATAATAATTTAACAAAAATAGGTAGGTTATTTTGGCAAGAATTTTACTTAAAATAGAAAACAAATTAAGTAAATTCTCTTTTTTAAAGTTAGCATCCAAGTATTCGTCTCTTTGCTTTTCTATTTAATTTGTATTTTTATTGCACTTTAAATTTCTTTTATTAGGTTGT
Organism: Capsicum annuum; assembly: GCF_002878395.1. Lineage (NCBI taxonomy): Eukaryota > Viridiplantae > Streptophyta > Magnoliopsida > Solanales > Solanaceae > Capsicum > Capsicum annuum. Next base: position 3,773 of record NW_025884301.1, read on the forward strand.
TCGTTACTTTTAAACGTTCTTTTAGTTGTCTAACTATGTGATTTTTACGTGTGATTTGTAGTATTTTGAGATTCTATCCTTAATTTTTGAGATTCTGTTAAAATTTATGTTTGATAGGTTGTGATCCTCGCCCAGAAGAATATGGCAAGGATGAAAATTTTAGTTCAAATTCAAAGCTTTAAAAGAACACGGATAATTGAGGTATAACTTCTACTAATTTAAATTAACATACGATATATTATTTTCGCAAATTAGACGATCTATCGATATCTACATTTATTATTTAGAAGGAAATCATTCTCTCAATAATTTTTTTTTTGTCGATCATATGTGGGTTAATATATTAGGCACAAAGAAATTGAGGCTAACGCTTTTAATATGTATCATGATATTGTCGTAAGTGTATCAGGTAAATATTTGCATTTAATTATGTACATTCTTCTATTAAAGACATATATAATATTGATCTAGAGTAATTGAAGAGTGTAAAATATTTGTCCATGTACGGTAGCAAGGTAGAGAAGTGATGTTGGACTAGATTGAAAGATAACAGTATATTCTTACAGAGTGTTTTGTTATTTGCACTCTCTTAATTTTTCAACTTTTTTCTCCCTTTCTGTTATATTTTATATAATCAATATTAGTCTCAACCCTAAAATGTATTGTAGAGTAATAATAATATTTTGTTTAAATTTCTTATGACGTATAGGTACGACAAACGCTCCTTTGTAGCTTAATTTTTCTCTACATTTTTTTCTTTGGTGAGCAGAAATTTTTAATTTATTAAATTTTTCATTGTATATATATATATATAATTTTATTGACTAAGATGAAATACTTATAGTGTCAAATTATATCTTTTAAATAGATATTGTTATAAATGTATTTACATTATAGTGAATGTCTATCAAGATCTATCAAGATCTACTTTGATATCTATTAGGATTTGAAGCATCCGTCTTTTACTCAGACTAGGAGTAAATTTCCCCTATAAATAGAGGGGTTTTGTTCATTGTATTTACAATCAAGATGATCTCTCATCCCTCAAGAGAAGAAATAAGAATTACTCTCTCTATTCTCTCTACTCTTCTTCTTTATTCTTTCTTGTTTTATAACACGTTATCAGCACGAGACTCTGCCAAATAGGTGAGATTATAAATCTAAAGGATTTCAAGTTTAGTAATTCCTTATGTTATCTATCTTTTGTTACTAATAATATAAGTATTGTTGGATTTGAGGAAAAATATTTGGTTTGGAACCATTGTGTTTTAAATTTATTCCTCAAGAACAATATTATCAAAAGAGATGATAATATGTTGAGTTCAAGTCCCAGTGATTTATGCCTAAGACGCTTTTATATGGATAAAACATTGAGTTTGAATCTCAATGCACCATATTAATGATATTATGATGGCTAAGGCAAAAATAATGGATATTTGTTGAAACATGTCCCATTAAATATGCTCTATTCCATGAATTGAATGTGGTAGCAATAAATCATATGTATGACTCAATTTGCTTTTGTAGTAGCTATCATAATTTGATACGCTTAAGACATGATTATATTCCAATTCCTGGGGAATGAGAAGCTTATTAATGCAAACGTGTACTTGATTGTGATGGTATCACAACTCACCTCCGAAAGAGGCTGAATAATTGAGAAAAGTTATTTTGAAATCTACTTCTGAAGTAGTAAATCTGAAATTTATTCATGTAATAGTAAATCTGAAATTTACTAAAGAAAAAATTACATGTCATGGTAAACTTGGAGTTTACTAGAATAAAAGTTCATAAATTGACATGAACGATTGCAACATCTCGAAGATGTGCATACTGAGTATTGAACATATATTGAAGAATTAGAAAATTGTTCATGAACTCGCTTGTTCTCATCATAAGTTGGTTGGACCAACTAATTTTGGGATTGGATCCCTCAAAATCTGAAAAGTATAAACGGTGAATATGGGCCCGTTCACCTATCATGTGATATGTTGAAAAGATGCATCAATAAGATAATCACATGTACATTCATGGTCAACCTACGTTTGACATTCATAATGTTACTTGTTCAATATAAATTGAGCATAATTTTCAGATTGTGCAATCAAGAAAGTTATCTTGATGATGATGGTTTGGCATTGAATGCCTTTGATAAATAGCTAAATCATCGCTAATGAGAACAAAGCTTCATGTGTTGGTCTGAAATATGATATGTTACATACAATAACACTTGTATGCATTAGATCAATAAATTAGGATTATTTCTTCCCTCTCAATTAGTTCAAGGTCGGGAACCAATTATTTCATCTAATAATTTTGATGTGCGGTATACGATTAATGAATATACCATAATGCACAAAGATGGATTTCTCAAAGAAGTAAAGGATGTATGTTAGTTTTCCTAACATAAGGAGAAGATTATAAGCGCTATGAAATATGTTAGGAGTTATCACCTGATTCTCATCCAAAAGATAATTCAAGTTAAATGTTGAAAGCATCTCATATTAAGCGCAAGTGCTCTTATTTTGTGTTCCTAAAGGACAGAGTCTATGCATGCGTGAAGTGTGGTAGACTAATCGATTCCAAATGAAATAATCCTTGAAAAATAAGGAGCAAATAATCATAATAAGAAGGCAATGAACTCTTGAAGAGCCTACGACATAACACTTTATGAAACCTTATGTAAGGTTCATGTACCTGAAAATAATGAAGTGATGAGATCTCAAAATGTTATGTCTCATTGTGAACCGATACTAAATGATATATCATCAATATATTTGACACAATATTAGCGCAATATTGTGAAAGATTACGAAGATCTAATTCATTATTTATTTAAGCATGTTGACGTAGAAACATTTATCAAGTGACATGAAAGGATGCATCTTGGTAAGTATTAAACTTATTTGATTTGCAGTCTAGATATTTGAAGATGTCACTCATGAAATGTTGAATATTGTCACTTGACAAAACTTATGTGAAAAACTTTTAAGGATTAAAAATGCTTGAAGCATATAAAAGTTTCTGGAAACTTATTTATAATCCTTATATTGTATAAGTTTATTGCTTGAATATCATTAGAACTCTTGGAGAGTTTTTAAAACAATAGATTATTTGATGAAATTTGAAATATATCGTATTTAATTGGTTATGAAGTACCATATCTTAGTGCAATTGATACACTCATTTACCTTGCAAATACTACAAGGCCTATAGCCTTTTCAGTCAATTTGTTAGCAAGGTATATTTCTACTCCTACTATGAGACATCAAAATGGGATAAAACACATGAGTTTGTTCTATTCTAAAGATTGCTATCCCGATCTTATTGGTCATGCTGATGATGGGTACTTATCTGATCCGCATAAATCTCGGTCTCAAATAGGCTATGTGTTCATATGTGGTGGTACTGCCATATCTTGAAAATATACAAAGCAGTCCATCGTAGCCACTTCATCGAATCATGCCGAGATAATAGCTATTCATGAAGCAAGCCGAGAATGTGTATGGTTGAGGTCCATGATACATCTCATTCGAGAAAAATGTGGTGTGAAATATGACAATCTACCCACAATTTTATACAGAGATAATTCAGCATATATAGCACATCTTAAGGGAGGATTCATAAATGGAGATAGAACGAAACACATTTTGCCAAGGCTTTTCTATATACATAAGCTACAAAAGAATGATGATATTAATGTGCAACAGATTCATTCAACTGACAATGTGACTGATTTATTCACCAAATCTTCTCCAATTGCAACTTTCAAAAATATGTTGCACAAGATCGAGATGCAAAGGTCAAGGATGTTCTCATTAGGGGGAGTTAATACCCGCTGTACTCTTTTTTTCTTACGGGGTTTTGTCCCACTGAGTTTCCCTTGTAAGGTTTTTAATGAAACAACCGAAATGCGTATTATTAGAGATGTGTACTCTTTTTTCTTCACTAGATTTTTTTTCCTACTGGGTTTTTTCTAATAAGATTTTAACGAGGCACATTATCTACCAATTAGACATTCAAGGGGGGAGTGTTACAAATGTTTTTACATTATAGTGAATGTCTATCAAGCGCTATTTTGATATCTATAAGGATTTGAAGCATCCGTCTTTTACTCAGACTAGGAATAAATTTTTCCTATAAATAGAGGGGTTTTGTTCATTGTATTTACAATCAAGATGATCTCTCATCTCTCAAGATAAGAAATAAGAATTACTCTCTCTATTTTCTCTACTCTTCTTCTTTATTCTTTTTTGTTTTATAACAGATATAATATTATTGCTATTTTTAAATAATTTTATTTCTTTATATATAATTTTATTTATCAACATGAGACTCCCGTGCAAAATACGTACACTTGACTAGTATCATGATTAAGAGTATAAATACTAGTACAAAAAAATTGAAATATTACCATTTTCATAATTAAAATCAAATTATATTTAATTTTGTACTACAATCATCAAGATATTTATCCTACGTCCTCTAAATGGGAACAATAATTTATAACTTATAAAAAATAATAATTTTATTCTTCCATTTATGAGTTAAATAACTTCATACACAACTATATAAATAAAGGACACATATATTAACACAATAATCTTATTCAAAAACTTTACTAGATAAATTAAATCAAATCTTCACATTAAATAAGAAAATATTACTATAACATAAATCACATGATTAATATTATATTCTTCACATCCTCCTATTCGTAAAATAAAAATCTGATATGTCTCAGTCTCAACTTAATCCAGCCTTATTAAAGATACTTTTTTATATAAGCAAATTAAATAAATAGGATTGATACACTAGCAGTTGGGCGTGAGGCTTTCTTTTTGTGCATTTTCAGATTTTTTTTTTGATTATTTGAAAATGAATATCATCTTTCTTTGTAGTGAGCTGCAGTTTTAATAGAATTTCTCATATTTCATATTTAGCACGAACCAAAATAATGTAGATGCTTAATTAATGAAATCCAAATATCGAGTCAAATGCGACTTTCTTTTGCCCCCAACAACATTGTAGTAGTGACACATCGAAGTATCTTCATTACATAGTTTATTCAAAGTTGAACAAGACAACAACTCGAAGGGTGTGTTTGGTATGAAGAAAATGTTTTTCATGAAGAATATTTTTCTAGAAAATGTTTTTCTAAAAAATAAGTTGATTTTTTACTTATTTTTTTATATTTGGTTGGTGGATGAAAAATATTTTCTATTATTTAGTTGGTGAATAAAAAATATTTTTCAAAAAATACATTTTAATGTTTAATTAAAGCCTAAAAATATATTTTAGAACCCTTTTTAAAAAAATAAATTAAAAAATTAAATCCTTTTTTGAGAAGAGGGTTGATAGGCGGGTGGGTAAGGGTGTCAGAGTAGGTAGTAGGGATGAGGTAAGAAAAATTTTTAAAATTATTTTGTTAAAAAAAGATTTAAAAAATTAGCCAGGGAGGAGGGGTTAGTAGGGGAGTGAGGGAGAAGGGGGAGGGAAAAAATAAAAAAAATAAAAAAAATAAACTTAATTTTTTTTTGAGGTTGGGAGGGAGGGGGGGGGGGGGGGGGGGGGGATAGGGGGGGGGGGGGGGGGGGGGGGGGAGGGTAGGGGTGTGGGATAAGAGAAAAATTTGAATTTCTTAATAAAATGTGGATGTTGTTTTTGGAAGGGGGCTGATAGGGGTAGGGATGGGGTGGAGGCAGGGGATGGATTAAGAAAAAAATTGAAATACCTTTGAGAAAAGACATTTTTTTCCTTCTGAACTTGTCCTCCAAAGTCACTTTAGCACTTAAATTTAACTTTCGTTTATTTACCCCCCTTAACATTTTTAAAGTGTATTTGTTTGACCCCTAAAACTGACGTGACATTTTTTTTTAAAAAAAGAGCACGTTTATTTATTAAAAAAATTAATTTCAGTAATATTATATTTAAAATATAATTAATTTTTTTTTAAAAAATTAAAATTAAAATTAAAATAAAAAATGGACACTTTTTTCTTCTTTCTTCTTCAAATCATCATCAACAACAACACTCAAACCTCCATTAACAACTTCAAATTTTTTTCACTTTTCTCCGTTAACAACACCAGCCAAGAACAACACTTTCCTTTAATTTTTTTTACTTTCTTCCATTTACAACATCACCCAAGAACAACACTTTCCTTTAATTTTTTTTTCACTTCCTCCATTAACAACACCACCCAAGAACAAACATGAAAACACTATTAAATAACTTTCTCCATTGAACACCATCCCAACCTTCAATCCAACTCCCTCAAAATTTAGAAAAAAATTAAATTAAATTGATGATTTTATTTTTGAATCACTTATCATTAATGAGATTTCTTTTGATTTTTACTTTTGAATTTTTTTGTTAATAAGACAATTTGAAAAAATTAATTTTAACTTGATAAAATATTTTTGTGTTTGAATAAGAAAGAAGAGGGAAGGGTGGGGGACTAGAAGGGAGAAAGAACGGAGGGTGGGTGCTGGAAGGGTGGGGCAGAAAGGGGAGAAAGAATGGCGGAAGGGGGGGGGGGGG
>NW_025884301.1:10415-11817 GCF_002878395.1 Capsicum annuum
ATATATATATATATATATATATATATATAAATAGTAAATATATATTTTTTGCTTTTTAAAACAAAAATACATAAAAATAGTATGTGTGTGAGATTTTTTTTTAAATCCTAATTTCTTATGTGACAATGACTTGAAACTGATGTGGCATTGATTTGGCACTGACATGGCTCGTGTGTAACCCACTCTCCATTGTGAAAGTGATATTCAGTTTTGAGGGGTGAAATAAATACACTTTAAAGATGTTAAAGGAGGGTAAATAAACAGAAGTTAAATTTAAGTGCTAAAGTGAGTTTGGAAGACAAGTTCAGTGGGAAAAAGATGTCTTTTCTCAATACCTTTTAAAACAAGGGGGTGGGGGGGGTGGGGGTAGGGGTAGGGGTGTTGTCGGGGTGATGGGGTATGGGGGGGGGGAGGGAGGAGGACGGGGATGGACTAAGAAAAATTTTGAAAAACTTTTAAGAACAATTGAATTTTGGGGGTGGGGGTGGGGGTAGGGGTAGGGGTGGTGTCGAGGTGATAGGGTATTGGGGGCGGGGGGCGGAAGGCAGGAGGCAGGGTAAATAATTTTGAGAATTATATGAATATTTCAACTTTAAAGTAAGGTTAAAAGAGTTTTGAAAAATGTTTTCCTTACTTTTTGAAGGAAAGTTATTTTCCTTATATTTAAGGAAAATAAATTGATTTGAAAAACATTTTTCAAAACATATAAGCTAACTAAACGTAAGAAAACTGAAAAATATTTTTTGAAAAATGTTTTCGTTCGTACCAAACACACCTTAAGTATGTGGAGTTGTGAACCCATCGTGGTTACCAAAAATGGGGAACGTGATACATTTTTTCCCCCAAAAAATCGAAAGTGACACTTTTGATTGACTTAATTTAAGTGTTTTGAAAATTAAAATAATTTTTAAATATTTTTATAATATTTCAATAAAATTATAAAAGAACACTAACTTATAAATAATTGATTTTAATTATAATGATAAAATTAAGTCAAAAATAAAAAAATAATTCAAACAGACTCTTAAGGGTGATTAAAGTATGAATATTTTTTTTCTTGCTTTCAAAAATTATTTAGACATAAAATGATAAAATTTGTTATGATCTTTTTGTAAATTTTGTTTTCACAATTTTCACCCCAAATCATTCATGAAAGTACAAAATAACTTCAGTTAGTATCAATATCCAAACATAACTAGGTTCCAGATATTATTTCAAATCTGTTTTTTATACTATTCTATTTTAAATTTCACAATTCTTCTGTCGAAACAGTTCACTAAGGACCCGTTTGGTGATAAAATTAAAAATATATTTATTTTATTTAATATTTTTGAAGTTAAAAAATCTAAATTTTCTATTATTTATGAAAATAAAATAAATCATTTTTTAAAATATAAATTAA
>NW_025884302.1:0-1128 GCF_002878395.1 Capsicum annuum
AAAAAAAATCGCTTAAACCATTTTTTACGAGAACTGATAAAATTCGTATAAGATCTCAAATTTTTGAATCCCGCAACAGTTTGTTGCAAGTTTTTCAGTAATTTCGCACTTTAATTTTATGAAAACCACAAATAGAATAGAGTTTGTTGGGGGGTTTGGGCAACAGGTTAGAAAAGAGTTTTAAAATGAGGTGTAGGTGACACAAGTCTTAATTATTAGTTGGAAGTGACAATTACTTTATTATGTATTAAGAAAGTTGGAGAAGTTTTAAAATAACCCACAAGTTTTTAAATTTATACTTTGATCCCAATGTATACCTAAAATAACAAAAAACGGAGGGAAAAAAGGCGTCTTTCTCTCTCTTCTCATCTATTGTTGTTTTCTCTCTCTTAGCGATTTTTGTTGTTAATTGTTTCTGTTTTTGCTACTTTATTCATCATCTTCTGCTTCATCTTCTTCTTGTCGACCATTTGTTGTTGTTGTTGTTGGTACAACGCTACTGCTATGATCTGGCCAATTTCTTAGGTCAAATTTTGTTTACTATATCACTTTCCACTTTGGCATCATTTCATAAGTTGCTTTGGTAAGTAAAATTATGATTTTTATTCGTATTTTTCATCTGAGTACACTTTTGTTTTTCCAACAATGGATAGAACCCTGATTATGAATCCAGCACAAGTGCCCAAAATTTGAACAGATCAATCATCAGGTGCATCAGATGAGTAATCTGTTGCATCAGACTATTTATCTGTTGCATCATCGTATTATCTGTTGCATCAGACGTATTATCTGTTGTATCAGGATGTTTATCTGTTGCACCAGACTAATTATCTATTGCATTAGAATGTTTATCTGTTGCGCCAAACTAATTATCTGTTGTAACAAATGATTAATCTGTTTGAAACAACACAAATCAACCCCTGCCACAAACCCAATAGATAAATCTTGCTATTGCTACTGGATTCTAAATTATTCCTTTTTACGTCGAATCGTCTAAATGTTTGTTGAGAAGATAATAGATAGAATGAAAATTAAATATGGATTAAAACGTCAAAGATCAAACATAATTTATTTATTAAACAAATAAAAATACATATAATAGACTAAAAGAAAAATTATAGTCTAATT
>NW_025884303.1:0-4480 GCF_002878395.1 Capsicum annuum
CTACATAGTACTACTATTACTAACTATTATTATTATTTTAATAAAACTTTTATCTTTTATTAATATGTAAATAAATTATATTTAAATATATTTTATAGCATTTATATTTTAGAAGAGATAAGTTTCAAAGAGTAAAAGTCTATTAGAACTCTTCAATTAAGATTTCTATTTTAAGATAATGATTTCTTTTTAAAAAAAAGGTTAATGTATTTCAAATTCAAATATTTAATATTTTAATTCAAAACTTTTATTACTATATTTTAAAATTTTGTCCTAAAAGCTGCCACGTGGCAATTCTATTATTTTGCCACTTGGCATTTTGTCTTGTTTTAGATTTACTTTTATAAATATATAGATTATTACTAGTAAACGTACACGTGCGATGCGCGGATAAAAATATTATTTCTAATCTTTTTGAATTGTGATGTTCGATCACATTGTTCCTTAATAAAATAAATAAATAAATAAAATTCAATTATCATATTATTCGTCAATAAAATAACCCCAACCCCCACTCCTCCCTTTTTTCCCTACAATTCAATAGCCAAAGCTATACACATATAGTGGTAATAAATAATAAAATATTATAAACTTTTATATTTCATATTTTATTTATCATATTGTTCACTATTTAAATTTAGTAACTTGTTAATATTAATTTTTAATAGCTTATCACTTGATTTAATGTAGTTATTTATTGAACTTTTGATTAATATGATATAGATATATTAATTTTATTTACATGTGTTTTTTTTTTAAATTGTCTATTGGTCACATATTTTTAATTTAAAATTTATAGATAGTAATATATATATTATTTAATTACTATGTTATATTCTCAAAATTAGTTCAAAATATTACCCCCACACCCCCACTAACTTATCTTTATATTTTTCCTACTGTATCTTGTTGTTTTCTCTTGTATTTTGACATTTATGTTCTTGCTTATTTCAAAACAAACAATGATAATTTAAAATTTAACTTACTTAATTTTTTATATTTAAATATTCCTTTAATTCATTATTTATCAAAAGTTTAGTTACTATTTATGAAAATTTTAGTTAAATCGTATGTATTATTTAAGATTCGACTTATTATAGTTAAGAATAGTTTTTTATATAAACATAAAGTCACACCTTTCAAACTTTTTACACTATAATTGTAACTTATTTTGATAACTTATTTTCTAGTTTTGTGCAAACTTATAATTATGTGTTATTTATACTTGTAAATAACTTATCAATTTTCTTAATATTTTTATTTATTATTCATTTTTAAGATATAAATAAATATGTATTTTTCTAATTCTTGAAATTTAATTTATTTCTTAACGTGTATGATTCACAATTTCCCACAGTTTAAATTTATCTACTATACTTTATTTTAAAGTATAGCTTTATAATACTCCAAAATATAAATAGAGTTTGTGAACCACAGTTTGTATGATTCATAATTTCCCAACACTTACTACAAATATAATAAAAAATTACCATCAAATAAAATTCATTTCACTTTTGAAATTTAAAATGTACGTAATGTACATGAGTATGCAACATTTTTTACTATATTGTCTTTATTTATGTTTTTTTGGTCCGACTGTATTGTCAGCCATGCACTATTTATGCTTCTTGCGTTCTTTGTCAAAAAAAAAAAAAAACACCTTCTTATGATCCATTTGAAATTTCTTTTCAAAGTAAAGAGTCTGCACAGAAAAGAAATTTCTAATAATTGTGAATACATTTAAATAATGAAAAAATAGCTATTAGAAAAGTATCTTATTGTCATCTCTTCATTCTAAAAATATACCTCCGATCGACATATATATACTCTTCTCCTCTCATTTTACTTGATCCCCTACTAAAAATAATTGTTTCAATTTACTTATCCAATTTATAAAATTAAGAAAATTTAACAATATTTTCATTCAAATAACTAATAAAGAGTCGAATTTAGAGTAGCAAGGCATCATTAATAATATAAGTTAAGTAAAATTTATATTTAATTAAAGTTTTTTTAAGTTTACACACATGACACATTGACATCGGTTCTATACTTCTATTCAAATCTTGGCCTCTATTTGAACCACATAAGGTTTTTAGTAGTTTGTTAAAATAGTTATGGAAGCAAAGAACATTTGTCATTACATCAATATAAATATTTATTTTAATTAAATAATAATATAAAAGTAGTAACAGAAAAACGTAACTTGACTTCTCAACTAAAGGTGGTTTTATTTGTTTATTCGCGTAGTTAAATGTATTTATTGTTATCAAAATCAAATCAACAAAATCATAGTAAAAAAAATATTACTTACTTGAATTCAGGCGCAGATATAATAGAAAAATAGATTAGCATGTATTTTCATCACCACTCATCTGCATATAAAATAAAAAATTATTAGAATAAAAAAAGTGTCTAAAAAAAGTAAAGAACATGAAGAATAAATTAAATAAATTTACGAAGAAAACTGATGATCAGTGTAAAATAACAAAATAACTAAAAGAAAAGAGGAAAAAGCTTAGTATTGTATATTATTATTGAAGTATATATAAGAGAAGTTAAGAAGTTAGAAATTTATTTCAACTCAAATTCTATTTGAATTCAAAAAACTAACTGATTATGATATTGATTTGGATAAACATTAATTTAAAAAGATATTGATTTGGCTGAACATTAATTTAAAAAGATATTGATTTGGATGAACATTAATTTTAAAAATAAAGAAGTAAAAACTCATAGTTGCTAATAAGGAGTCTAAGAGGATTATAATTTTTCAGCCACAAAAATATGCTATTAATTCAAAAAATAAAGAAGTAAAAACTCATATATGCTATTAAATAGGAGAAGTCTCAACCAATTGAACTTCAATTCATAGACTTTGTTTAAAATAAGTGACGTGTAGGTCACTTTTAAAATTATTATTATTCATTGTAATATATTAACTTTGTTTAAACTTTTGCCTATTCTGTTTCTTTTATTTCTTTTTCCTTTTATTTGTTTGTTAAAAAATCATATTTTTTAAAAATAAAAGGTAACAATGATTTGAAAATATGAATTTATTAACAAATTTAAAATAATAGGGTGTAAGGGAGGTTTGGGTCCACTCTACAAATCAATATTTATTTAAATATATAAACAATTTTAATTGTAAATAGATATTATTATTATTATTATTATTATTATTATTATTATTATTATTATTATTATTAAGCACTACTACTAATAATTTTACTGCTATTATTTATTATTAATATTATTATTATATTTTTAACTTTTATTTAATATTTACATAAATTATAGTTAGATAGTTTTATAATATTTATTTAAATTTTCAAAGAAATAAACATGATAGAGTAAAAGTTCATTCAAAACTTTTTAAACATGAATTTTTATTTTTAAGATAATTAAATCTTTTTTTCAAATAAAGAATAATATATTTTCAAATGCAAATATATATAAATTTTCTAATACATTATTATTACAACATTATTAAGTTATGTCCTAACAATTGCCACGTGGCTTTTTAATATCTTGCCATGTGGCTTCTTGTTTTGCTTTTAGTTTTGCTTTTATATATATAGATTATTATTATTATATCGTACTTAGTGCTACTTCTTATACTAACTATATTATTACTACTTCTACTACATATACTATGTAGTACTACTATTACTAACTACTATTATTATTTTAATAAAACTTTTATCTTTTATTAATATGTAAATAAATTATATTTAAATATATTTTATTGCATTTATATTTTAGAGGAGATCGAAAATAGCCTCTCTACTTATTCGGAGATAGCGGTATGGACTGCGTACATCTTACTCTCCCCAGACCCCACTTTGTGGGAACACATTGAGTTTGTTGTTGTTGTTATTTATATTTTAGAGGAGATATGTTTCAAATAGTAAAAGTCTATTAGAACTCTTCAATTAAGATTTCTGTTTTAAGATAATGATTTTTTAAAAAAAAAGGCTAATGTATTTCAAATTCAAATATTTAATATTTCAATTCAAAACTTTTATTACAATATTTTAAAACTTTGTCCTAAAAACTGCCATGTGGCTATTCTAATATTTTGCCACTTGGCATCTTGTTTTAGTTTAACTTTTATATATATACATATATATAGATTATTATTATTATTATTATTATTATATCTTACTTAGTGCTACTTCTTATACTAACTATATTATTACTACTTCTACTACATATCCTACGTAGTACTACTATTACTAACTATTATTATTATGTTAATAAAACTTTTATCTTTTATTAATATGTAAATATATTATATTTAAATATATTTTATAGCATTTATATTTTAGAAGAGATAAGTTTCAAAGAGTAAAAGTCTATTAGAACTCTTCAATTAAGATTTCTATTTTAAGATAATGATTTAAAAAAAAAGGTTAATGTATTTCAAATTCAAATATTTAATATTTTAATTCAAAACTTTTATTACTATATTTTAAAA
>NW_025884304.1:0-3329 GCF_002878395.1 Capsicum annuum
TCGAGAAGAAGATCAGTCCTAAAATCTATCTCTCTATAAGGAGGTATACCTCGGAGATCATCCGGAAAGACATAAAAAAACTCATCGATGACGTTAACAAACTGGTGAGTTGGAATCTCAGACTTAGTATCTTTGACTCTAACCAAATGGTAAATACACCCCATGAAAATATGCTTTCTAGCTTTGAGGTAACAGATAAAATAACTATTGGGTGACGCAGAATTCCCAGACCACTCAAACGTGGATGCACTCGGAAACTGAAACTTGACCATTCGGGTCCGACAATCAAAATAGGCATAAGAACAATACATCCAGTCCATACCCAGAATCACATCAAAATCTACCATGTCTAACTCAATCAGATCATGCAACAGGACTCTATAAAGAACGGTAACAGGACACTTTTTATACACTTTTTGGGCAATAATTGAATCACCCACTGGGGTAGAAACTCGGATAGGATCAGGAATAATCTCAGGACTCATTTAAAAATTCACAACAATCAAAGGTGTAATATATAAGAAACTAGACCCAGGATCCAACAAAGCATACACATCAAATTGAAATATACAAAGCATACTAGTAACAACATTTGGAGAGTTCTCCTCTTCCTGGTGGGACGGTAAAGCATAGAATCTATTCTGGTGTTGCCCGCCAGCATTGCTAGAAGAGGCTCCCTGAGCTGGGGATGGGCGAGTCGCTGGAACTTGAGCTCTAACAGTCTAAGTCTGGGTCTGAGGGCGATAGTCACGACTCCCTTGTCCATACTGTGGACTATCTCAACTCTGTGACCCATGTCACCACACCGAAAACAACCCCTCCTCTCACCCCAACACTCACCCAAATGAACCTTACGACACTTAGGACATAGTGGACGATTTGGCTTACTACCAGCACTATACTAGGACGTGGATGCATATGACCTGCTACCTTGCTCCTTCCTATCTCTAGGTACGGGAGCACTAGCAGATGCCGGTGCTGGCATAGACGAAGGATCCTGATACTAAGAGCGACTCCCTCCCAACGATCTAGTCTGACCCTGTTCGTGCTGCTCGGACCTAGCTCTCTTATTCCATCTCATTCTATCTCTCTCATTAATCTTTTCTGCCTTAATCTATTGGGCATGAGTCATCAGCCTAGAAATATTCATCTCACTATTCAGCATAGCAAACCTACACTTCTTAACAACTCCTGTCATAAACTTACTCATACTAGCCCGATTATCAGCCACTGAGTCAGGAGCATACTTGGCCAACTGATTGAACTTTAGACCGTACTCCCTAACAGTCATAGAGCCCTGTCGCAGGTTCATAATCTCTTCCACCTTTGCCTCCCTTATCTCCAAAGGGAAAAACTTATCCAGGAATACATCCTGGAACTCTTGCGAAGTCATAGGGATAGCTCCCTCACATCTACCTTTCCTCCAAGCAACAACCTAGTCATAAGCAAGATCTTTCAACCTATACGCAGCCAACTCCACACTATGTTCCTCAAATACATGCATCACTTGAGTAATATTCCGCACCTCCTCTAAAAATAATCGTGGATCCATATCAAACATGGACCGATAGAATTCCGACGGATTCATCCGTATGAAGTCATGGATCCTTGCAGCAGCTGAATCACCTCCCTGCTGCAGTGGATCCGGGGCCGGGTTGGCCTAAATATTTGTAGTAAAAGCTTAGGCCAGCGCCTGAATAGCTACCCAAAATTCTGTATGGGATACGTTTTCATTCTATGGGTTAGTAAGTTGAGGTTGCTGACCATCATTATTTCTTCTCGCTCGATGTGGAGGCATATTTATTAAAAAGGAGAGAATGAACCAATAGCAGAGACAGAAACTTTAACCATGATAGACTTCTAAAAGAAAGAATCACACTTTTTTCTAAAATGTCTTGTAGCCTCTTGCTCATAGATATGGCGCGCTACACACCGATGATCAAGACTCTACTTAACGTGGCTTGTCAGACTCCGTAGGACACCTTAAAACCTCAGGCTCTGATACCAAGTTTGTAACGCCCCAAAAATGGGTCGCAGAGCGTCACATGGTGCTTCAGGATACGAGTAGCCCCAAGCTAACCCTTTGAGCCATTTTTATTCAGTTTAACATGAATCAATGGGGTTTTCCATAAATAAACGTCAAATATCAACAGATTAAACATCATCCAAGAATAAAAGAATTATAGAAAGATAACAAAATATGACTTATTATCAACTCGCAACATCTATACTAGTCTGACAAGCCTTTAAGAGAATCAATAAAACCAGCGAGCCGTTGAGACATGCCTCAACTAACTCATACTCAGTTATGAAATGTAAATAATTCTGTGAAACCAACATCAGACATCATATCCTCGACTTATGAGGACTCACCACAATAGAGGATATAGAACAGCGTGCCCAAAGAATCACTGTCGAACCTAGAACTGAGCACCGGAACCTACATTCCGAGAAAATACAGCCCACATCCGAAGATGAGGGTCAGTACCATGGAAAGGAACCGTGTATATTAGGGTGTATGCAGTTGTATAAACATCATCATCATAAATATTTATAAGAAATATGCCGGATATATGAAAGACTCACATAGCCCGAAGAAAATTATCATAATCATTAGAGGATGAAATAAGTACAATAACACATGTGAGTCATCATATAATTTTTCAATCACTTTCAGTTCATCAAGAATATCAATTATCATAATGTAAATATCATTTAAATCTTTCAAAAGAATAAGTTTCATAATTCCACTTTCAAATCAGTTCACCATTCACCATAGACACAAGGAAAAACACACACACTGGGAGATCCTATAATCGACAAAAACCATGTGAGCTATATGGAGTCCAAATCCTATAATAGCCAATCCTGTTTTGTCATTTTAACTCTTTCTAAAATCAGGAAAAATATATAATGTAAGAGTGTTACATGAATGACTTCTCCAAGATATTACTTAAAACCATAAATTTTGAGCAAAATTAAGAAGTGATCAATGAATCAATGACACTCGGCAACTTTTCAAAAATAACTACAAAAAGGAGATTTAACCACTATAAGCAGAAGCAACCCCCTTCCCAATGGATGTCATTACAATTGCCACCACCATAACCTACAAAAAGCCCCTATGAAATTTTTTTCTTTCTTTTCCATAATCATGAGATGCTTTCAAGGAGGAATGTGATGTCTTGTACATAAAACTATATCAAATTGCTGTTCTGACATTCTTGCGTTTCCTTTTTCTTGGGGTGTGCCAAATGCCAAGCAGCCAAATTACATTCCTGGCAGGTTCTCTTTGACCTACATGGTTAATAATAGTTTCTCGGTCCCCA
>NW_025884304.1:6329-20417 GCF_002878395.1 Capsicum annuum
TTTCCCAAATGCTACTAAGCCAAGTTTATTTCTTTATTCTCATAGCTTTGTGATCATAAAGTTAATCTAATGCTATAAGGAGTTGAAGACCAAATTGGTACAACTGGAAGAATGGGAATAGAACTTAATTTACTAGCCATTACTGAGTGGTTTGGGGAGGGGTTATAGAGAAAATGATCTAAATGGCCCTTAATGTATGGGGGTTTAGTCCTTCGTATATACCACATAACTGAATAGTTCTTAATATATACATAAAATGTAATCCTTTTAGTCCTAAATATATGTTTTGTAATAGAAATCCTTAATGTATAGAAAAAGTGACCCTTTTCCTCCCCCCACCATTGAGTGCGCCTTCAACATTGGAGTATACATTTCTATTGCTTTCCTTATAACATAGTTTTGCAGCAAGACAAACAGTTGGGTTATGGTTTCGAAGGCATAAACATGCTGTGATTGATGGTCCAAAACTTTCCATTAAATGTTGCAAAAGTTGTCTCTTCTCACCATACAGGATTTGGTTGTGGTCGAAAGGGTTACTCCCATTTTATTCTGTTTTTGTACAACACACGTGAGTTTTTTTATCACACTTATAGGTATTTATGTTTTACTTGCACCACTACTTTCAAGTTTTGGGACTAAAATGATCAGGATTTTCATACATTAAGGAGTAATTCGGTTACATGGTACATATGGACTTAAAAGGATCTATTTTCTGTACACATTAAGGACAATTCTAATCACATGGTACATATGAAGGATTAAAATGGTCACTTTTTCTGTATATTAAGGTCTAGTTTGGTTACGTGATATATGACTTGCATATGGTATTTATAATAAACATTCAAGAAGAAATTGGAAGACTACTGATTAATTGACCCTAAAAGTAAAGAATGACAGTATGATGAACTCTTATTTGCCCCAAACGGACCTGTATACTCTTGTGTTGTTGGGTATAAAGGACATTCTCTTCATCTTTAACCAGAAACATTTTATCCTTAATAAGCTTATTCCCAGCCAGAACTACGTATCCTTAAACTTTAATACAATTAAATATGCCAATTCCAGAAGAGCTACATGATACTCTAGCATTCCAGTTAAAATTATTTCACAATCAAATAAAAGAGAGGGGGAAACTTATAAGATATAGAATGGCAACTAATGAACAAAAACAGTTTTTGTTCTTAGCTACAGAACATGTCTGCTGTTGTTATTTGATCGTTGTACATAAACTCATCAGCTAAACTGATGGTTCATCCACTCAGGTTCAAAATTTGTTATAAGCTAACGTCAGAAAAGAAAATTTAAAAGATATATATTGCGATATGTCTGAAATTTTCATTTCATAGTAGTACCAAAGTCCAAACATTAAAAACCAGCTCTTCATATAATTCCCCAACAATGCTTCTGCAAAAGTAGTACACCAACAACTTTATATTGTGCAACCATATCTTAAAAACCGGATCTTGTAGTTCAATTTTACTGTAAAATTCGATAATCAGCTTTTTTTCTCATTTCTGCAATTTCGCGAAATCCAACATTCTTTCCTTTTGACGGATGTTGGCACAGTACCATATAGAGTTACGAAGACTGGTGTACCATTAGCTACTAAAAAACTACTTTTGTACAAAAAATTTTAAATGAAGGACATAAACTCCTTAGTGAAGCAGCCCCAATGAGAACTCTCTCCAAAACACGGCTACAAGATTGGTTCACTCAAAAACATGGGTTTCTTTCATTTGGGTCAGGACTGGAGGAGTTAAAAAGGGCGAGGTAATTTATTAAAGTCACGTGAAATTTTGTAACTAAAAGACAAGTTTTATGATTTTTTTAAGGTTCAGTAAATATATATTTGTTGACGAGAAGAGTAAATATGCACCTTTCATTAGATGGTGGGGATATATATTCACCATTTTTTAATGACGGGTATATCTTCTCTAAAAAAAAACAAAGTTGAGGGGTATATTTGCCACTTTAACCATAAAGACAATATTTGAGGTGATGAAGGTGATTGGTAAATTCACATGAAACCAGCAATACCTTATCGTAATTTAATTGTCTTACGTATTGCAAATCAGTCAAGTCTACCATTATCAAAACAAAATATTATGACTGCAAAAGCAGTACATTATCTGGCTGATGAAAATCGAACCTCTACTATGCGCTAGCACATTTTGTAAATGATATTCTACGTCGCCTTCTTCAAGTTCTACACAGACAAATTTAAATGTACTTGTATTAAATGGCTCTGATTGAAGTATTGCAGCTTCTTCATTTTGTGAAATAGGGCAGCCCGATGCACTAAGCTCCTGCTATGTTTAGGGTCCACAGAAGAGATGGACCACAAGGATTGTTTCTACACAGTCTTACCCTTCATTACTGGAAGAGGCTGTTTCCATGAGAAGCTGTATTTAGTGAAAAAGGGTAGCCCTGTGCACTAGGTTCCCGTTATGTGTTGGGTTCAGGGAAAGGCTGGACCACAAGGGACTACTTTACGCAGTTTTATCCTGCATTTCTGCAAGAGGCTGCTTTCACGAGAAGTTGTATTTAGTGTGACATGGGTAAAAAAAAAGATATAGTCTATGGCAACAGTGAAAAAGAATTGTCTCACATCATGTGTACATCATAATGCCAACCTCACAACAGAGCAGTAATATAGTCGAGCTTACGAGAGAAAAAAATTTATGAACCATCAAATATTGAAACACTGATATATATGATTACAAACCTTGAAATCCTCATGTCTACAAAACTCTATTGTAATCTTGAGACTGACCCGTTATTTTTTTCGTTAACCAAAATTAACAACATCAATGAAATGCTAGATATCTTGGGGACCGAGAAACTATTATTAACCATGTAGGTCAAAGAGAACCTGTCAGGAATGTAATTTGGCTGCTTGGCATTTGGCACACCCCAAGAAAAAGGAAACGCAAGAATGTCAGAACAGCAATTTGATATAGTTTTATGTACAAGACATCACATTCCTCCTTGAAAGCATCTCATGATTATGGAAAAGAAAGACAAAAATTTCATAGGGGCTTTTTGTAGGTTATGGTGGTGGCAATTGTAATGACATCCATTGGAAAGGGGGTTGCTTCTGCTTATAGTGGTTAAATCTCCTTTTTGTAGTTATTTTTGAAAAGTTGCCGAGTGTCATTGATTCATTGATCACTTCTTAATTTTGCTCAAAATTTATGGTTTTAAGTAATATCTTGGAGAAGTCATTCATGTAACACTCATACATGATATATTTTTCCTGATTTTAGAAAGAGTTAAAATGACAAAACAGGATTGGTGTTTAAAATTCACAAGGCTTAGTTGAGGTCTATTCAAATGAAAAGTCCTAATGCACAAGGCTTATTTGAGATATATTCAAATGAAATGTCGTTCCAACATTGAGGAGTTGGCTGCGGATGGGTTCAGCCTTCTTTTCTACATTTTTAACACAGGAGAACCCAAACCGGCCCTTCACTCATTCTGCACTCTGCAAAGCATCCAACTTCAAGGTTTACCAATAGAACTAGGAGAAGAGAGCCTAGTTTTGCAGAAAGATGATATAAACGATGGTATCCTCCATTCTCTGCAAAACTTTAGCAAATACATAAGCTCCAAAGATACAAAAGACGAAGATGAAATCAATTGTAAATACAAAAAAAGCTATTCTCTCCATCCCAATTTACGTGGCATAATTTGACCGGGCACCAAGTTTAAGAAATTAGAGAAGATACTTATATTTACTATTGTACCCTTATTAATGTTATTTTAGTGCTACTTTTTGATTGATTTTTCATGTTAAATAGGTCCCAATAAGGATAAAATGGGAGTTATACCATTAAATAGTTGTTAAATAAGGAAAGATACTTTTTTTGGTGGACGAACTAAAATGTAAAGTATGCCACTTAAATTGGGAAGGAGGGAGTGATATTCTCAATGAAATTATTGTTTGCAATAGTGGAGATGCCACTAGAAAGTTTAGTACTGTCACGACCCGAGCCAGGGCCCTGGGTGCGACGGACATCCCGAAGTACGACGGTTCGAGAACCCCTTAGAAATTGCATCATAAGCATAACTCATATGAAATTAAAATGCGGAAGAAAAACAGAAACATGGAAGGGCCTTAAATCAAATGTAAATACATCATATCATTAATTCATGAAACCCAAATCCGGTTTAAACAAATCTACGGAGCAAAAACACTAGTCTTTCTAAGCCGTGACAAGGCCACTAGCCGGACGATACAACTGACTGAAACTATCACATGGGTAAAATGCCTTCCGAACAAGGAAGACTCACAAACTTTGAAAATCTGAGAGTAATCTACTACTGAGCTGGACAGCGGGATTGTACCTGAGAACCTACATTTTCAGACAATGCAGCCACCATGAAGGATAGTCATTACTTGGAATGGATCGGTGTGTAGTAGAATCAAAAATTAACATATATTTCACATAAAATTATCGACAACTTTATGAAACCAATTTTACAAAATAGAAATCAGAACACATGGGAATACTTAAAAGAGCTTCAAATCATTCTTGTAAAAATATAGACAACTCTCTTTATTTTACTTCTGAGCTAGAAGGTACACTCTACAATTCTTGTTACCCACGAGCTATATGGGTCCATCCTTAACTCGATGGCCAATCCCCCAATCCAAATTTGCCACAAGAATTGGACTTTTAGAAAGTTGGTATACCCCTTACATAATGTCCTAATTATCCCTGTGTAGGTTAACATTTCATAAATCCCGCATCGGCAAAACACGATTTCCAGCAATGAGCCCTTGCACCCAAAGCTTTCTTCGGGTAATCATTTACCTCTCTTTCAGCACATTTATAGTTCTTTAAAAATAATGCCTTATTCTTATAAATGTTCATCTTTTCCATGTTAAGGGTATTCCACAATAGGTACTGTCGTACCCAGACTTTCAACCTACATCATATCATATGATATATATATTATGTCCATTGCTTGTTTCATTCAAAAGCATGTTAATGACCACAAAAAAAAGAGATTTACATATCACAAGAGAGTTTTTATTTCAAAAAACATAGGAGATCGTATGCAAAACACTCTTCTTTCAAGACTTTAACTCATGGTGGCCATCTCTTTTCATAAATCACATGCAATCTTCCAT
The DNA here is from genome assembly GCF_002878395.1 of Capsicum annuum. NCBI lineage: Eukaryota > Viridiplantae > Streptophyta > Magnoliopsida > Solanales > Solanaceae > Capsicum > Capsicum annuum. Next base: position 11,467 of record NW_025884304.1, read on the forward strand.
TTAATATGAATGAGCATTTAGGAAGTAGAGAAAATACCCTCTCTTGAAAACACAAATCCATGTCAATTCACCATTGGTAATGAAATATTTGACTCAAGCTTTTAATCATACATTTAAACAATCCTTAAAATCTTAAGACATGTAAATTTCATCATGAGAGAGGGACATATTGTAATTCATCCCCTTAAATTAATTCTCAAATTATACATATGCACATGCATAATTATGCTTTGAAATCCATAAAGTAGACATAATTCAGCGCATGATTCTTAGGATAGTTCCACACACATAGTACTGGAGAAGACGTAGTGTAAATTTCACCCTTAAAGCTAAGGATCCTCAAACCCTAGGTAGTTTTTCTCCTCTTTTACAATGGGAGAGATGATTAGGGATTTACTTATTTGAAAGAACTTTTTAAGGCCCTGCATTCGTCACAAGTAAATTCGAATGGTTTTAGGCTGTGAAAAGACTCATATGCCCTAAAAATATTTTAAAATAGAGCATTTTTACACACAGAAAGGGGTTCTTGGTGTAACCTCCAGCATGGACCAGGAGGTTCGTAAGGCAACCCATAGCGTACTCTGGAGGTCTGTGGCATGTAACCTAGCATAAATCCCATCAAGTGGCTATCTCGGGCCCCTCCACAATGTGGAGCCTTCGCAGGGTGTGTATTTCACGACACAAACACATTTTCTAAGCCTAAAACCACCCCCAACCCATTAAAGCACACCTTTATATGATTTATCATTGATATTGGGGTCCAAAGGCTCATTTTATGCATTATTTGAGAGATAAGAAGGTCCAGGTGTTACAAATACAGACCAGATGGATGCTTATCAGATGACTTTAATACTGCTTCATTGGTATTTCAGTAGTTCATGGTAGAATATTTTTTTATCTTGTTTTGCTGATTGAAAAGAGTTAGCAAGTAACAAAAACATTGATTATTTCCTGATCAATAAGTTACTACAATCTAACATTGAATTGAAGTACTCTTCACACAGGTTCTCATGTCAGGGTGGTGTTACTTACTTAGAATTGACTTCAGTTGCTATTGGTTCGACTTAGATTCCAGGGTCATCTAAGATTCTGTTCTTCAGATGGTTCAAGTCACTAAGGGAAAAAAAAGGTGGGATCTCCCTGAGAGAGAGAAAAAATAATGATTTAAGGATTCACTCCCACTTGTTTCTTTTTGTCACAGTCTTTTAACTTGGAATCTTTCTAGTGTTGGTATAATATCTTTAACTTTTATCTTTGTTGAAGGGATTAGAAGACTTTTACAACTTCTCAGTGGGAACTATGCAAATTACAAATTTCTACTTCTTAAAGGAATAAATAATTGTGTATGAATTGCTAAAGAATATCAAGGAAGTATTTGTCATTTTGAGAATAGAACAATGAACATGACTTCGTTCTAGTACGTGGCCTAGAGAAGTATGCACTTCACCAATCAGATTTAGGTTTTACTAGGAATTTAGTCTTTTTTGGTCCTTCGACTAAGTTATGAATTATATTACTGCTTATAATACACAATCAACAAATTAACACTAAAATGTTGCTGTGAAAATACCACAAGTATTCTTTATTTGGAACAACACTTCTGCTTGAAGGTAAGCTATACAAATCGTGCTTGAAAATTTATTTTTAACTCTGTTTTTTTATCTATAAAAAGGTAAAGCCCGGTACACTAAGCTCCCTCTATATGCAGGGTCCCGGGAAGGGACTGATCCCAAGGATCTATTATACGCAGCCTCACCTTACGTTTTTGCAAGGGGTTGTTGCCGGGGCTTGAACCCGTGATGGCATCTTTAGCAGTTACTCCAAGGCGCCCCTTAAGTTGTTTTAACTTTTATTTAATATTTATAGTGGGTTTTCATATATTTCATGTATGTATATGTGTGTTCCCGAAAGATTTAACATCTTCAACAAATGAACTCCTAAAGTACTCATCTGCTTATTCACTTCCATGAGAAAACAATGCTAGAGATCCTCGGCAGGTCACCTTTGTGAGAGAAACTCTGGGGTGATGATAGGCGTATGTTGTAATCTAAAACTAGAAACAAAACCTTTAATTACTGTAAGAAGAGGGACATATAAAATTCAAGTGTTGGTGGTTATAGAATAGAGAGAAAAAAGAAGCTCTAAAACTAAAGGGAAACCAACTAGAGAAGTCCAGTAAAGCCAGGTTTACTGAAGATGGCGGTGGTGATGGAGAACTTTTAGTTGTTTTTTATGGTAACATCAAACACTATGAGGATTGAATTCTTGATTCAACTTGCACATTTCATATGTGTCGCAAGTGGGATTTGTTTATAACATATGGAGCAGTCTCCAAAGGTGCTGTGTTTATAGGAAATAACATACCTTGAATTTGAAAAATAATAATTAAGATTTTTGATGGGGTTGTTAGGACACTTGGTGATGGTAGAGTCCTGAAGTTTCCTAAAGGAACTCTTGTTGTGATGAAGCGATAGAGAAAGTCTGCAAATTTGTATGTCTTGTAATGCTCTATGGTTTTCAGGTGATGCAACAGTTTCTACCTCCTCTCTACTAGAAAGTAATGTTGCTATACTTAGGCATATGTGCCTAGGGAATAGGAGTTAAAACAGGATGGCTAAAATGATCTCTAATGCTGATTTACCCAAGTCTTTTAGGGATAAAGCTGCTTCCACGACTTGTCTTCTTATTAACCGCTCTCCCTCATTCACGATTTATAAAAAGACTCTACAAGAGGTATGGTCTGGTACTCCTACAAGTTATTCTGATTTGAGAATATTTGGAGATCCCGCATATGCTCATATTGACACTGGAATATTGGAGCCTAGATGTATCAAGTATTTATTTATGGGTTATAAGCCAGGCGTTAAAGGTTATAAGCTTTGGTGTCCAGAAAGTAGAAAGGTTTTAATTAGCAGTGATGTGTTACGCGCCACATTTTTGAGCTTGAAATAAAACTGTCATTCTTAAGTGTGTAAACTCTAATTCCATGGTTTATATTTAAATTCATGTTTCATGACCCTTCTTTTATTATATGAAGTGATTATGAGTTAATAATGTTCATATAAATCAATTATAGAAAATTTGAGTGAGGAATCTTTCATTCATCAAAAGTTTGATATTCAATTCTACAAGGGTCTATTTTGAACGTGTATTACTTTCGATACACATAGAACTTTGCATTTAAGACGCATCAAATTATATATAATCTAATTATCTTTCGAAAGATACCAATTTCGCCTTAATCCACTACACGAGTGAAACATTATGACATTTTTCATGAGAGGCAGTAAGACAATGCAATTTTGATGCGAAGCATCGGACTGCGCATTGCAGAACTATTTCACTTGTTATTTCTATTTCTTAGGGGTCTAGGGGCACTTTAGTCATATTCCCTAACCCAAATTCCATCCCTAAACATCCCTAAACAATATTAGGTACATTAATAATGTCTTAACTCTCAAAAATCCCTAGTCCATCTCTCAAGAATACAATAGGAGAAAAACAACTAGGGTTAGGGAACTCAAGCTTAAAGGTTATATCTTTTCAAAATTTCTTCGTGATTCTTCACAATAAAGGTATGTGGGATTTTCGTAAATCTACATGGGAATAAGAAAATTGTTTCAATAATATTTAAACATTGTGAGATCATGAATTTGTAAAGGGTTCTGGAAGTTATGTTTACAATCTTGCAGTGTGAATTCTTTAATGATATTATTATTTTGGTCTTGAGGCCTTTCCCCCAAATTTGATTTGTATTGTATACAAGTATGTATGTAATTGAATTTGAAGATTTAACTGAAAGCATGAACATATAAAACACCTCTCTTGCTATGGATCCCTATTGTTTTCATACGATATGGATTGTTTCAAATTTATTTTTGAGAATCATAATACAAATGTCTTGATTTTTGTTTATGACTTGATTCTAGTTTTGGATTGAAGAGAGGGGTTTTTTACATGTTAATAATGTTGAAGATATATAACGAAAGAGTTCCATGATTTGTCACCAAACTTCATGACCACGACATGTTTGATGAGATATTTAAAAGAGAGATTCTTTGCATAATTTGACATATATTTTTAAGTATGAATTCTCTTCAACTATTTGAATGATATGGTGGTCCAAACTTTATGTTTTAAATGAAGAGATTATAACATGATATCTTTATGGCTTAGAAATACGACTTACAAGTTTTGGTATGACGATAACAATGAAATGAATTCCATAACAGAGTCAGATTTTCAATTTTAAATTCAGAAAGATGCATGTTTAGTAAAGGTTAAAAATGGGCTTAAAGAGAGTTAGATAGTTACCCAGAGAAAGTACGATTTTAAAGACTTAATGCTAGAAACCATGATTTGCCGATACCAGGTTATGGTACCATGCTGTGTTGTCTTGTATATCATGATTTATGTCATGCCATTGTGGGACTATGGTTAGGGTCCTTACTTTGTGGTCTTGTGCACTACTATGACATATTGATTTGATTGGGGATCATAGAATAATGTTGTGTGGTCTTGTGTGTCTACTCTTACTGATACTCCAATGCTTGCAACAAACATTAATTGGAGGCTTGACCACCGAGTCAAGGGTGGATTCCATATATCCCGTGGAATTACTTATTGTAGCGTGTACCATCTAGCTCAGAAGTAACATAAAAGGTGTTTAATGGTTTCAAAGTCTTTAAAAGTGTGCCCATGTGTTTTCATACATTACACGTAAAATCTTTTATGAATTTCTCTCACTTATGTTATATATAAATAAATTATTTTGGACTGCTCTACATACCAGTACATCTATATTGACCCCCTATATTTTAGGATTTATGGAGACACAGTCCTGGGTCCCGTTAAGTAGTAGATTAACTTGTTAGAAGTTTGCAGCTGGTGAGCCTCCCATACTTTGGAAGACCTGGATATGAAACTTGCTATTGTTATTTTATGTTAACTCATGATATGACTGGGGCCTTGTCTCGGATTTCAAACAAATGTCATTTTTAGTTGGTAGAGATTTCGCAGATGTTGGACGTTGTTAGAGGTTTATGGTTTCCATTCCAAATTGTTTAATTATATTATGATATTGACCATGATTCTGTATTGTTTTCAATTTTCCACATTTTCCTTCATATGTTATGAAAGCGTGTATGATTGCCTGATAGAGATAGGCACTCGGGCCTCCACAGTTTGGGATGTCCATCACAGCTAGGGTCCCGGCGCGAGTCATGAAAAAGTTGGTATCAGAGCACGGTTCATAGTCCCAGGGTATCTGCAAAATCATGTCTAGTAGAGTCTTGCTTATGGGTGTATTGTGCATCACACTTACAATCAAGAGGCTATCGGATATTTAAGAGTTCTTTCTTACTCTTTCATATTCTAGATCGTGCTATAGCATCGTCCATAAGAAAGTTATCCAAATTACTTCCTTGTTCTAATTTCATGGTCCATGCTTTGTTGTTGAGGCGATACAAGTCTAAGAGTCTAGCTCCAAGCGAGGTTGTTCTCTTTGATAGAGTTATCCTTACATGATATGAAATAGGACAAGGACTTGAGAAGAGTCCATTAGTCCTTCTAGGCATATTGATTCGAGTGTACACCCTTATATTGATGAAATTGTTCTTTCTATCCTGAGGTATTGATACAAGTCAAATGGCCACCTTAGCTTTTGATGAGACCTTTGGAGGCCAACACCGAAAGGCTAAAGACTTGGTAACCCCAAGAGCACAAGGATATGCAAGGAAGGCTTGTTTTGAGCATGACTTAAAGCAATCTCGCGTGTAGAAGTTTGCTTGAATGCTTACATTGTTGTTAACCCGAGAACCACAAGCGTTCAAGTATAAACCTTCCTCGATTTTAAGAGAATTGAAGAGGCACCGTTCATTAAACACCAACATACCTTGGAAACACCTTCATTAAGGGTATTTTGGACATAGCACATAGTGGATTTACACACCATGGTAGCCCCTCTCATTAAGGGTAAAGTGGGGTTTTTTTCCCATTTGTAATATACTATAAGTAGGACATTTTAGGTATTCTCTCATTAGTTGTTGAATGATGAAAATATGAGACATTGAAAATCCTCTTTCATGAGATTAGATCACCTTAGTTCAGTTCTTAGTTAGGGCTTGGACTAGCAATTGTAGATTAGGACTTGGAAAATCCAATATTGTTCTTTGCTTCGAAACGGTAGATCTTGAGGTGAGTTGATACCCTTGGCGGTCACCACAAGAAATTAGTTCTTGATAACATATTTTGTAGAGGTTTTAGAGTTTAATATACTATTTATTTGCTACATTATGTCTTCTCTTTTTGTCAAGTTACCTATCTTCTTTTTCGTTTAAGTTTGTGTTTGTTGTTTCCGTTTGGTATCTTATCGTGTGGACTGTTTTGCGAAGATTATGGACTGTTTTGTGCTCATGTAGATACCTTTTGGTATCATTTGATGTCAAAACATATCTTGATATTATTTCCACAAGATCAATCTTGGTCTTGTAAACTTTAAAATAAAAAAGTTTTAGAAAACTGAAAAATCAAAACGAGGCAAATCTGTTCATTTTTTGTGTTCTTCGTCCATATAATGTTCTTGTTGTTGTTGTTGTTTTGTCCGAGATTTGTGTCTAGATAAAGGTGTATTTTGATTTTCTTAGTTTTTTCTAATTGTTAGTTTTTTTTCGCTAACACCCTTGATTCTAGAACCAATTTGAGCTTGAACATTATTGTTGGTATTGTCATTACGGTTTCAAGAACTTGAACATTGTTTGTGTTGTTGTGTGGATCAAAACTTGAAGGTGTTCTGAGCTCGTGTTTTTGGTATTTTTTTATGGTTTTTAAGCTTGAAAAAGGTGTTTTTGATAGTTGGAGGTTCAACGTGAGGATAAGTTTTCAAACTTATATTGAAAGTTCTTATTGTTCTAGACTATCTTGATGTCTAGTTGCAAAAAAGCTCTTCAATAGTGTTGTTTGATCCAAAATTCAAGTATAAAGAAGTGAGGTCTTTTTCAGTCTTTAAAACAAATCCCAAATACCTATCAAAAGTGTAGGGGGACTAAAAGATATACAAAAGACTCGGTACTAAAAGAGGGAAAGAACACCTTTCTTGGTGTCCAAAAGAGGAAAGGGCCACCAACCCTTTAAAAAGGTGTCTTGCCCAAAAGATGTAAGACAAGTCTAACATTTTTGAATGTGAAAAAGGGCTCCAATCTTGATATTTTTCTTCCCCAAGGCCTAAATACACCTCTTCAAGAATTGAAAATTGAACCAAAATTTCAAAGTTGGAAAAATAAGAACCTTTCAAACACTGCAACCAATCCTAGACAGCCACATCACCAATTTTTTTTACAATACTGAAACTTAAGGCTCAAAATCTTGGATTCTTAGTTTCTTATTGTTGATTCTTAGTTTTATTTCTTTTTATTCTTATACCAAGTAGGATTTACATCTTATTGACTACCAGAATATAAGTAGCTTTCAATATTCACTGCTCCAAATGTGAGAATCACAAAGGTGAGTGTATACGAGTGCTGGTGATGAACTTTTACTACTAATATTGTTTGTTTTCTTTTGTTTGTTGTTGTCTTTCTTTTTTTTTAGGTACCATGGTTGCCCAAAATTTCTAGTCCACGTGTGATCCCATCAATGACGATATTGAAGATATGCAACGGCATATTGAAATCATACGTCAATTGTTACCCATACTCTATCCTCAAAATCCAATTATCCAAATAACTTGCGATGAGAGCATCCCAAAGGAAGTTGCTATCCAAGGTTGTAATGGACTTTCACACTGAGGTAAAGACGAATATACTCATGAACGTCAAGGTAAAATAGCTAACTCTTGCACTTGGGTGCATGTGAATAATGGTCATGTGGCTATTAAGCCGTTGAGTGTGAGTAATAGCCTACCTACATGTGAGTATATTGATTCTTTGCCACTTATGGATGATGTACATGTTGTGCGAGTGGGTACACTACTTGATCCTATAGATGAACGAGTTCACTCTTCTTGTAAGATTGTCTTGTGTCCACCTAGTGTTGAAGCTATTGCGTTGAATGAAAGTACATTATCGTGTGAAAATTTTGTGGACCAACTTATTTTTGAAACTTGTCTACCACTCGAGTATGTGTGTGATGTGAATAATAGAACTCATGTGAGCGAAATACATTAAAATGTTGGTCAACAAAATGGGACTGAACTTGAGAGCCATTATGGGGACAATCTTATGCTTGAAACCTCTTTAAACTTAATATTGATATTTAGTGAGTGAGGAATTTGCTTGTTCCAAATCTGCCCATGAGATAGATCATACTCTCTTTAGGTATAATGTCTTTTTTGAAGATAATATACGTACTCCTAAGGAACTTAGTGGAGAAAATAATGGTATAGATTACCTTAAAGGCTATAGCTGATATGCTAATCCACGATGGTGTGACAACATTCCTCCTCAAGATGAAAATCACTTTTTGAAAGATGAGAGTACTCTTAATGGTAAGGAATGTGTAGTCCTTCTTGAAAATCTGAGGGTAAAGGTGTCATTGACTCCTTGGGGTAATGTTTCTAAATTTGCATCCTTGCTTGACACACTTGTGCTTACATTGCATGAATACCAACTTGAGGATGCCAAGTTTCCTATTTGCTTGAAGGAAAGAATGTGTATGTGCTTAAATGATTTATCTTCACCTATGTATACCTTTACACTTTATTCTTTCCTATACTACCTCTTTGTCTATAATGACATCGATTCTAGTTTTTTATTTGTATTATGTAGAGGTAGGAAAATTGTTGGTCGGTCCATTTGTGCTAATGACTATGCCATGTTTGTTTGGTGGACTTTAAGACCAATAGTGGCACCATATTTGATGATGTCACTTGAAGGGGTAACGAAACAATTGTGCTTTATGGTTTGAATGTTATGGGTACCCTTATCTTTTGGACTTCAAGATACTATTGAGTGCTT
>NW_025884305.1:0-19403 GCF_002878395.1 Capsicum annuum
CTTCATAGTCGCACTTGTATCATATAGCTCAACGATTAGGCCAAAAATGCCCCGTTCACACCGTTTCACCCGTTTGACCACCCAAATGGCCTCGAATAAATAAACAGACCACAATGGGATGATTCCCAATCGTCCTGGTAAGCCCCAATCAATTTTCAGCCCACAGCACCCCTGGACCCCAGGCCCACCCCCAAAACCGTGGGCTATAGCACACAGATTTGGGCTGAAAATACCTTATTCGCACCGTTTCATCCGTTTGACCACCCAAATGGTCTTGAATAAATAAACAGACCATACTGGGATGATCTCCAACCTACCTGGCATAATTTGGTTGATTTTTGGCCTTCGACACCCTTGGACCCCGGGGTCACCCCCAAAAACGTGGGTTATAGCACGCTGATTTGGTCTGAAAATGCCCTGTTCGTGCTATTTTACTCGTTTGAACAGCTAAATGGCATCGAATAAATAAACGGACCACACTGGGATGATCCCCAATCTCTCTAGCATGCCTCAGTGAATTTTTGTCCCACGCACCCTCGGGCCCTAGGTCGACCCCTAAAAACGTGCTTTATAGCACGTCGATTTGGCCAGAAAATGCCTTGTTCATGCCATTTCTACCATTAGACCACCCAAATGGACTCGAATAAATTAACAAACCACCCTGGGATGATCCCCTGCCTCCTTGGCATGCCCCAATTAATTTTTGGCCTATAGAACCCCCAAACCATGGGCCCACCCTCAAAATCATGGGTTATAGCACACCGATTTGGCCCAAAATGCCCTGTTCACATGATTTCTCCCGTTTGACCACCCAAATGGCCTCGAATAAATAAATGGACCCCACTGGGATGATCCCCAACCTCTCTGGCATTCCCAATCAATTTTTGATAAATGGCACCCTCGGACCCCGGGCCCACCACAGAAACCGTGGGCTATAGCACACCGATTTTGCCCAAAAATGCCCCATTTGCGCAGTTTCGCTTGTTAGACCATACAAATGGCCTCGAATAAATAAATAGATCGTACTGGGATAATCCCCAACCTCCATGACATGCCCCGATCAAGTTTCGGCCCACGACACCCCCAGACCTGGGACCCACCCCCTAAACCGCGATCTATAGCACACTAATTTATCCTGAAAATGCCTCGTTCGCACTGTTTTTCTCATTTGATCACCCAAATGGCATCAAATAAATAAATAGACCACACTGGGATGATCCCCAACCTCCCTGGCATGCCTCGATCGATTTTCAGCCCACGACAACCCTAGACCCCTGTACCACCTCTGATACCGTGGGCTATATAGCTCACTGATTTGGCCCAAAAAGGCCCAGTCTATGCTGTTTTTCCAGTTTGACCACCCAAATGGCCTCGAATAGATAAACAGACCATCCTGGGATGATCCTCAACTTCCCTGGCATTCGCCGATCAATTTTTAGCCCACGGCACCCCCGAACCCCAGTCGGACCCCCAAAATTGTGGGCTATAGCACACCAATTTGGCCCGAAAATGCCCCATCTGTGCTGTTTCTCCTGTTTGACCATCCAAATAGCCTCAAATAAATGAAGGAACCACACTGGGATGATCCCCAACCTCTCTGGCATGCCCCAATCGATTTTCAGCCCACGACAACCCCAGACCCCTGTACCACCCCTGATACCGTGGGCTATATAGCTCACTGATTTGGCCCAAAAAGGCCCAGTCCGCTCTGTTTTTCCAGTTTGACCACCCAAATGGCCTCAGATAGATAAACGGACCATCCTGGGATGATCCTCAACTCCCTTGGCATTCGCCGATCGATTTTTAGCCCACGGCACCCCCGAACCCCAGTCGCACCCCCAAAATTGTGGGCTATAGCACACCAATTTAGCCTGAAAATGCCCCATTTGTGCTGTTTCTCCTGTTTGACCCTACAAATAGCCTTAAATAAATGAACGAACCACACTGGGATGATCCTCAACCTCACCGTTTTGTCCGTTTAACCACCCAAATAACCTCGAATAAATAAACGGACCAGACTGGGATGATCCCCAATATCCCCGGCTTGCCTCGGTCTATTTTTGACCCATGACACCCTCAAGCCTCGGGCCCACCCCCAAAACTATGGGCTATAGCACACCGATTTGGCCCGAAAATGCCCCATTCGCGCTGTTTCGCTTATTTGACTACCCAAATAGCCTCGAAGAAATAAATGGACAACACTAGGATGATCCCCTACCTCCTTGGCACTCTTTGATCAATTTTTGGCCCATGACACCCCTGGATCCTGGGCCCAACCTCAAAACTATGGGCTATAGAACACCGACTTAGCCCGAAGGTACCTCGTTTGCACCGTTCTACTTATTTGACCACCAAAATAGCCTCAAATAAGTAAATGGAACACATTGGGATAATCACCAACCTCCCTGGTATGCCCCGATAAATTTTTGGCTCACAATGCGTTTGAACCCTAGTCCCACCCCTAAAACCATGGGCTATAACATACCGATTTAGCTTGTAAATGCCCAGTCCGCACCATTTCGGTCGTTTGACCACCTAAATAGCCTCTAATAAATAAACGTACCCCACTAGGACGATCTCTAACCTCCTTGGCATGCTTCGATCAATTTTTGGCCTACGATAAACCCGGACCCTAGGACCCACCCCAAAATCGTGGACTATAGCTCACTAATTTAGCCCAAAAATGCTCTGTTCACGCCGTTTCGCTCGTTTGACCACCCAAATAACCTCGAATAAATAAACCAACTATATTAGGATGATTTTTAATCTCCCAGGCATACCCCGGTCAATTTTTATACCACGGCACCCCTGGACCCCAGGCGCATCCCCAAAATCATGGTCTATAGCACTGTGATTTGGCCCAAAAATACCCCGTTCACACCGTTTTGCCCATTTGACCACCCAAATAGCCTCGAATAAATAAACGGACCACACTAGGATGATCCCCAACTTCCCTGGCATAACCCGATCAATTTTTGGCCCATGACACCCCCTGACCCCGGGACCACCCCTAAAACCGTGGGCTATAGCATACTAATTTACACCAAAAATACCCCATTCACGCTGTTTTGCCCGTTTGACTACCCAAATGCCCTCGAATATATAAAAGGACCATACTGAGATGATCCCCAACCTCCTTGGCATTCCTCTATCAATTTTTGGCCTACGACACCCCCGGACCCCAGCCTACCCCCAAAACCGTGGTCTATAGCATAATGATTTGGCCTGAAAATACCCCGTTCATGCTGTTTCACCAGTTTGACAACCTAAATGGCCTTGAATAAATAGAGGGACCATGCTAAGATGATCCCCAACCTCCCTGGGATGCCCTGGTCAATTTTTGGCCCACGGCACCCTCGGACCTGGGCCTACCCCCAAAATCGTGGGTTATGGCTCACTGATTTGGCCCAAAAATGCCATGGTCATGCCGTTTTGCCCATTTGACCACCCAAATAGCCTCGAATAAATAAACGAACCATACTGGGATGATCCCCAATCTCCTTGGCATGCCTCAATTGATTTTTAGCCCACAAAACCCCCCGAACCCTGAGCCCACCCTGAAAACTGTGGGCTATATATCACATTAATTTGGCCCGTAAATGCCCCGTTCACACCGTTTTTCCCATTTGACCACCCAAATAGCCTCGAATAAATAGACAGACCATACTGGGATGATCATCAACCTCCTTGAAATGCTTCTATCAATTTTTTGCCCACGGTATCTCTAGATCCCAGGCCCACCCCCGAAATCATGGGCTATAGCACACCGATTTGGCTCAAAAATGCCTCGTTCGCACTGTTTCGCCCGTTTGACCACCCAAATAGCCTCGAATAAATAAACAAACCAAACTAGGATGATCCCCAACCTCCCTGGCATGCCCCTATTAATTTTTGGCCCACGGCACCCCTGGACCCTGGGCCCACCCCAAAAATGTGGTCTATAGCATACCAATTTGGCCAGAAAATGCCTTGATCATGCTGTTTCTCCTGTTTTACCACCCTAATGGCCTTGAATAAATTAACGGACCATACTGGGATGTTCGTCAACCTCCCTGGCATGCCCCAGTTAATTTTCAGCCAACAGCAGCCCTGGATCCCGGACCCAGCCCCAAAACCATGCGCTATAGCACACCGATTTGGCTAAAAAATGCCCCGTTCATGTTGTTTTGCCCGTTTAACCAGCCAACTGGCCACGAATAAATACATGGACCACAATGGAATGATCCCCAACCTCCCTGGCATGCCTTGTCGACTTTTGGCCCACGACACCTGATAACGCTCAAATTACAATCTTAAATGAGTGTAAGAAATCGCTGTCAATCCTAAACTAGGTTGGGGTCGAATCCTACAAGGAATAGGGTGTGAACCTCGAGTTGTTTATAAAATAGTTTACTTGTACTTTGTGGTTTCCTGAATGGGGGTTTAATGTTTTATAGAAGGTAATTTTTCACTTTTGAATTTCTTATTTGTAATCAAGATTTGATGAAATAACCAGGATTATGTTCACTGGGGCTTACGGTACATGACAGATGCTAAGATTACTCAAGGTTCTTACGGTGGTTAGGATTACAGGCTATCTTTCCCGATGATATGCTCAAATATATCTCGACCTCTTCAAGCGTCTAATTTCCTAATCCTCTCAAACTTAGGGAATTGCTATTCACTACACAGATTTTACCTCAGGTTAAACAACCTTATTACAGTGCTGATTATTAAACAATGTCTTTTCGAGTCCCTGTTGATAACTCACATCCTACAATTTAGGATTTCGTTCTCAAGAAAACCAATGTAGTTATGCCTACTGTTTGCAACCAACAGACATAGATTATAGTCTCAAAATTACCAAGAAATCCTAACACCTATTAAATCTTGAGTAATTAATTAACACCTTATCATGACCTAACCCTAGATTCCATAATCAGGGTTAAAATTGTTTAGTTACATGATGCAAGGAATAAGCATACAATTTAATTTCATAACTGAAAGAATGAACTTACAATGATGAATGAAATTGAAAAAGAACTTGTATTTGAACCACAAGGCAAAAGAAACCAAAATATTGTTCTTGAGATGGAGAAAAAAGAATAATCGTATGTTTTTCGCCTCCCTCCTGATAATTAATTATCTGATAGCCCCCAAATTATAAAATCCCTATGTCTTTAAATAGTCAACCCTAAATAAGGAAATAAAATTAAATTTTATGATTTTCTTCGAAATAGTTGACGACAGTCTTAACGGCGTGTCAGACGTCTGACAGCGGTTGTAAGATATTGTCAAAGTTTCCAATGTATTGCTATCTTCTGATTCTTCTGACAGAATAAACAGGTTTAAAGAGAGAAGGTGAAAGGTGTCATACCAAAGAAATGGTCAAGCTAGGCTTTAAACAAGGATCAAAAGGGTATTATACCTACAGGGAAGAATATTTAGGATATAAGTGGGTTAATCAATGATGGCTTATGATCCTATCCTAACTCCTATCCTAAAACCATGACAAGAATAAACAGGCAAGTTCTAGCTTTAGCATACAGAGAGAAACAAGCAATAGCTCGCACACACCTGGCACATAGGTATATCACATATCACCACTTATCTAGTTCATGCAATTGTTCGGTAATGATCATCACGCAGCTATAATTAATGCCATAACAAGATTCACAATAGTCATAAGTAAATGTAATCCAGACAGCTTATCGAACAAGACATTGGAAGAATAGTTAAACATTGAGCAAGATATGTCACTGCCTTTTGTGATTGTTTTTCTCTTAGTCACCCCAAAAAAACTATGTTACAACAACAAAAAGTAGATTAAAAGCTAGATTATACCTAGACTAGGTCATTCTCTGAGATCATGGGTTGCCTTCCATGCAGCTCTTGATTTAACATCACGGCACGATGCAAGCGTCTCGATTACCTCAGACTTCATTGAGACAGATAATGGTGATGCTTTTTACTAATTCTTCTAGTCCAATGTACATCTTGACCCGTTGCCTATTTACCTTGAATGTACTGCCATCTTTGTTTTCGAGCTCCACTACTCTAGATGAGTGGACTTGATTTACCTTAAAAGGACCTGACCACTTAGATTTCAGCTTCCCTGGGAACAATTTGAGTTTGGAATTAAACAAAAGCACCAAGTCCTCTTTTTTGAACTCTCGTTTCTCTATTTTCCAGTCATGGTACTTTTTCATCTCTTCTTTATACAAATCTGCTCGTTCATATGCCCTGAGATGGAATTCATCCATCTCATTCAGCGGCCCTAGTCTCATCTCTGCTGCTTCCTTCTAATTCAAATTCAACCTCTTGAACGCCCATAAAGCCTTGTGTTCCAACTATATTGGCAAATGGCATGCTTTTCCATAGACCAACTGAAATGGTGACATGCCAATGGGTGTCTTGAAAGTAGTTCGGTATGCCCACAGGGCATCATCAAGTTTTTGGGACCAATCTTTATGGATAGCATTCACCGTCTTGCATAGGATAGCCTTAACTTCATGATTCAATACCTCCACTTGCCCACTGGTTTGTGGGTCGTATGGAGTAGCCACTCTGTGTTGTTTCACTCCATATTTTTCCAAATCTGATTGAAATAATTTATTGCAAAAGTGAGATCCTCCATAACTTATGATAGTGCATGGTACTCCAAAGCGAGAGAAGGTGTTCTTTTTGAGAAAAACAATGACTCTCTTTCCCTCATTGTCAGCCAAAGCAACCACTTCGACCTATTTAGAAACATAGTCAACAGCAACCAGAATATACTTCATTCCATAAGAACTTACAAATGGACCCATGAAGTCAATACCCCAGACATCAAATAATTCCACTTCAAGCATCTTAGTCAGGGGCATTTCATGTCTTTTAGATATTGACCCCTGCCTCTGACATTGGTCATATTTTTTCATAAATTTATGAGCATCTTTAAACAATGTTGGCCAATAATAGCCACTCCGCAATACCTTCCTGGCCGTTCGGTCACCTGCATGGTGACCCCCAACTGGAGAAGCATGGCATACTTCCAGTATGCACAGTACATCTACTTTAGGCATGCACCTCTATATGATATTTTCTGCACATCGCCGAAAAATATAAGGCTCGTCCTAAAAGTAGTGTGTTACATCATGCAAAAACTTCTTTCTTTGGTGGAAAGAAAGATTTTCTAGGATGATCTCACTCACAACGTAGTTTGCATAATCTGCGTACCAGGGCAATGTTTCCACAACAGTTGCCAGGATCTCCTCATTAGGAAATACATCATTTATCTTTGTTTCATCATTAGCTTCCTGTTCACCTTCCATTCTAGATAAATGATCTACAACTTGATTTTCACAACATTTCCTATCTTTGACATTGAAATCAAACTCTTGCAGTAGCAACACCCATCTAATAAGCCTTGGTTTAGCATCCTTCTTGGCCATCAAGTACCGCAAGGCAGCATGGTCAGTATGGACTACCACTTTGATCCCAAGTAGATAAGATCTAAATTTCTCGAAAGCATACACCATAGATAACAGTTCTTCTTCAGTTACTATGTAATTCTTTTGTGCTCCATTCAGTGCTTTTCTGGTATAATATATCAGGTGAAACAATTTATCCCTCTTTTGTCCCAATATATCTCCCAGTGCAACACCACTTGCATCACGCATTATTTCAAATGGTTTTGCCCAAGCAGGTGCAATAACAATAGGGGCCTCAATCAGCTTCTTTTTAAGGCACTCAAATGCCTTCAAGCATTCGTCATCGGAGAGAAATTTCACTTCCTTCTCCAATAGTTTACAAAGTGGATTTGCAACTTTTAAGAAGTCTTTTATGAATCTCTGATAAAATCCTGCATGACCAAGAAAATTACGCACTCCCTTTACTGAAATAGGTGGTGGTAATTTCTCGATAACTTTCACCTTTTCTCGATCAACTTCAATACTTTTTTGAAAATTTTGTGGCCAAGCAGATACACTCCTTTACAATAAAATGGCATTTTTCCCAGCTCAACACTAGATTAAATTCAACACATCTTTGCAAGGCTACATTCAGATTCTCCAGACACATTTCAAATGAATCACCTACGATAGATAAATCATCCATGAATACCTCAATGGTGTCTTCCACCATGTCAGAGAAGATAGATATCATGCACCGTTGAAAAGTGGCGGGTGCATTGCATAGCCTAAATGACATCCCCTTAAATGCAAATATGCCATATGGGCATATGAATATCGTCTTCTCTTGATCTTCCAGAGCAATGCAGATTTGGTTATATCTAGAATAACCATCCAAAAAGAAATAACACCCCGTACCAGCCAATCGATCAAGCATTTGGTCCATAAATGGCATTGGGAAGTGGTCCTTCAGAGTCCAAGATTTTAACTTGCGGTAATCCATGCAGACTCTCCACTTGGTTACTGGACTGAGTGGAATCAACTCGTTCTTTTCATTAGCAACCACCATCATACCCCCTTTCTTGGGCATGCATTGAACTGGACTCACCCATTTGCTGTCAGAAATAGAGTAAACTACTCTTGCATCCAACCATTTAATAATCTCCATTTTAACTACCTCTTGCATTGGTTGGTTAAGACGACACTGATGATCAATGGTAGGAGTACAATATTTTTCTAGTTGGATTTTATGCGTACAGATGCCAGGGAGAATGCCAATGATATCTGCGATGGTCCATCCGATTGTTCTCTTGTACCTCTAAAGTACTGAAATAAGTGCAATCACCTGTTATTCTTCCAAATCAGCTGCAATAATAACAGGTAGCATGATCCTCTTTCTAAGAAACATATATCATAAGTGACCAGGCAGCTCCTTCAATTCTAACATTGGAGGTTCTTCAATAGATGGCTTCGCTGGTGGTGTCGGTCGATTAGCCAGGTCAAGGTCCAACTTTCTAGGAGCATAAGAATATGAGCCCATGCCAGTAAAGGCACACAATATCTCTTCATACTCCTCAATGCCTTCACTATTATAGTTCATTACAACCATGACAAAAGGTTCGATAATAAGTTGTTCAGTTCTGAGAACATCCTGTTTGTCCTGAAAATACACATCAACTACTGAGTACATACTCATTTTCTTATCCTGTTTCATTGATTTACCTACATCAAACCGTACCACTTCATCATTCACCCTGAATTAGAGTTCATTCACTCTTAAATCGATCAACACACTTCCAGTTGAGAGAAAAGGTCGACCCAAGATTATGGGCACCTTGAAGTCCACCTCGCAGTCCAGAATGATGAAGTCTACTGGGAATATAAAATTTGAAACATTTACCAATACATTATACAAAATGCCCACAGATCACTTTACTGACCTGTCAGCTATCATCAGTTTTATATTGGTAGGTGCGAAATTCCCCAGACCTAACTTTTTGTAAATATTCAATGGCATCAGGTTAACACTTGATCCCAAATCACACAGTACTTTAGTGAATTCCATGGTTCCAATTGTGTAGGGAATAGTGACTGCACCTGGATTCGGCTTCTTCTGTATCAAGGTCCTTATAGAAATAGCACTGCAAAGGTGGAGATCTGCTTCTAATTTGCAACTTACTGCTCATTTCTTGGTAACAAGGTCCTTCATGAATTTTACATATCCTGGCATTTGCTCAAGTGCTTCAATCAAAGGCACATTTATTGTCAGTTGCTTGAGCATTGCCATGAACTTGCTGAATTTGGCATCATCGGTCTTCTTCCTCAATAGTTGAGAAAAGAAAGTTGGTGGCCTTGGGATGGTTTTCAGCACCACTTTCTCTTCCTTCACCTTTTCTGATGCATCAACAGAGCTGTTTGGTTTCTCAGACTCCACTGGGTTATTTTCTTCTGGTTCTTCCGCAACTTCCTCATTATTCACAGACCTGCCCACAGAAGGGCCAGATAAGATCTTACCACTCCTAGTGGTAATCACCAGACATGAGCCATCTATCTTATGATCTTGACCTATTTGATTAAGTAACATATCACTTCTTCCTTGGTTTAGTGTTGAGGAAAGTTGACTTATCTGTTGCTCTAATTGCTGGATAGAAGTTGAATATGAACTAACAAACTGACTTAGCGAGGAAAATTCACTCCTCATACTAGTTACTCCTGCGTTGGTAGCCTGTACTCCTTTCAATAGTTGTTTCATTATATCCTCCATAGACAACTTTCCTGAGCTAGTTGCAGCAGCTTCTTGATTTCCAGCACGAATATACAACCCACTTCTGTCATTGCTGCTGCTCCAGTTTTCTTGCTTCCTGTCTCTGTGATTAGTATTGTCATACCTATTTCGACCTTGATTCCCTTGTCTATTGCTTCAAAACGCCCCCTGATTCATCACATAGTTGGTCTCTTCTTCAGGCTCCATATCAACTTGGTCCCGAATCATTACAACCTTTACCTTTTCTATCTATGACAATAAGTTGTTGGTGAGCAGGTCCATCTGAGTCTTTAGATAGCCCATGTCTTGATCCATCTCCTCATCTCTTCTGCACTGTTCATCATTCGTTCTAATAGGAATAGTTAGACTTGCCACCACAAAATTCCTGATGTACCAAGCCTTACTTAGTTTGGTCATCCTATTCAGCATATCAGCAACATCTTGAAATGATAGAGCAACAAATGACCCACTAGCAACGTTATCTACAATTGGCTTTGTCGCAGAGTTAAAAGCTCTATACAAAGTCTCCATCAAATTTACTTCTGTCATGTTGTGGTTCAGACACTGTCTCAGCTTTATTTTAAACCTCTCCCAAGTTTTATGTAAAGACTCATTCGGGAACTATCTAAAATTGTTGATTTCATCCCTCAATTGTACCCTTCTAGACGGCGAAAAGAACCTTTCTAAGAAAGCTTCTCTCAACTGCCTCCAGCTGGTTATAGAGTCAGGTATCAACTCATTTAGCCACAGTGTTGCCTCTCCAGACAAAGACAACGGGAACAACCTCAATCGGATAGCGCTCTGGCTCACCCCTGGGTTATCAAAGGATTTGCAAATAGTGACAAAATTCACCAGATACAGGTTGGGGTCATCCCCAGGAAGACCTCCAAACAACCCCTCAAGATTTAGGAGTTGGATCATTGTGCTTGTAATATTAAACTTTGCTCCAAGTTCCAATGGTGGAGGAATGATCATACCCATTGCACCTGCTCCATCCACATCTTCATCCTCAACCTCTTAATATAAAGTTGTTCTACCATTCTGCCTATGTGTGGGGTTTTTGGATCGAATGATGCTTAGTGTACACTTTAATTACCCTACAAATTAACAAGAACAACAAACAAATGTAAATCTAGAAAACTTTAACTATCAACAACTTTTCGCGTAAAAACTTTTAGTCTACAACGGTATTCCCCGGCAACGACGCCATTTTTGATAACGCTCAAATTACATTCTTGAATGGGTGTAAGCGATCGTTGTCAATATAAAACCCAACTAGGTTGGGGTCTGATGTTGGGCGTATTTATACGTCTAAGCACCATAACTTACCCATGTTTTAGCTAAGTTTTGAGGATAAAATATATAATTCTTGTACTTTTAGTCTATTTTTAGTTAAGTGAGCTGACCTATGTGATTAGCATGCTTTTCAGGTACTAATGAGGAAGATTTCAGCACTTTGGGGACCTGTGGACAGCAAAGGAAAACTTCACATAAAAAGGAAAGCAGCTTTTGGACTGAATATGATGTATGAAAACTTTTTCCTGGGCAAACTCAATATTTTTAAATAGTTAAGGATGCAGTAGCAATTTATTAGAGAAGGATGTTATTAAAAGCATTATTGATGAATTTTTAGGGATTATTGAGATGGATATTCTGTAATATTTTGAAAACAAGAATAGCGGCTTAGCTTGAGGACAGAGGGAGAGAAACGTGTTTCTCTCTTAATTTCGCTAGTCATCTTCATCACCAAGATCGTTCTAAGTTTTGGTATGATTAATATGTCTATTTTGATTTCCGTTTTATTCATGAGTAGCTAAGTTTATTTGTTAGGGTAATGGAAACCTTGTAGTATACTCTCTATTGCTATGAGTTTGTCAATTTATGATGTGTTAATCCACTTCTATCATTACTCTCTTCATTTTGATTGAATTCTCATGGTTGCAAACATAGGGAATGCGCCATTATAGCAATAACTTGTTTGATAGAAAAGTTACTGTTTGGAAAAGAGAGTGTAACGAGAAAATAGGGTTTCCAACCTCCATTTTACACGTTAATGCCCTAGCAGGATTAACTTCTTCGAGAGTTCGTGCAATTTGTTATACACTTTAGATTCGAAAGAACTAAGGTGAATAAATCCTTGATGGTTGAACAACACTTGGATTTAGAATTAGAATACGTCTCTCTATAAGTGCATGCATGTATAAAATCCGTATTACTCATAGTTAATAGAGAAGTAGAAGCTACAAGGTGGACATAACCCTAACTTGTCATTCTCTGTGATCAAATATAATTACACATATCATCTCATTGTTACACTGATAATTTGGGCGTATCAAATTTTGGCGCCGTTTCCGGGGAATACGGTTGTCAACTAAGTTTGTGATAGTTAATAGACCCTTTGGTCAAAGATTCTCAAATTTTACTTTTTGTTTGTTGTTTTTGTTTTGTTCAGGTTTAGTGGATTGCATGCCAAATACACGGAGATCTGGTCAGCCATTATTACCTATAAATCCTGAACCACATCTTATTGGTAGAATGGATGCGCAACGAGACATTTAAAGGATGGCTACTCAACAAAAGCAGGCTAGATTAGCTGCATTGGCAGCTGCGCAAGTAAATCAGCAGAATGCTGATAACCCAGGTCGGGCACCAAATCTTGATGATGAGGACCTGGCTAATGATGAGTTATTAAATCCAAGGCGTGTAGATGATGTGGCTGCACCAGTGAATAGGAATGTCAACAGAGATCGTCAAGCTAGAATGAGACCCGAACGCCGAGCTGTGCAAGTTGCTTTTGATGATGATGATGACGACTTAGATGGGGCTGGTGCCACAGGGGCTATTATTCCTCCGCCCTTGGCACCCGGAGCCAAGTTCAATATCACTAGCACATGATCCAGCTATTGCAACTCAAAGGGTTATTTGGTGGACTTGCAGGCGACGATCCGAATATGCATCTGATTAAATTTATCTCAACATGCAAATTGTTTGACAATCCAGGGGTTGGACAGAATGCGATCCGGCTATGCTTATTTCCATTATCTCTATCTGGAGAGGCAACTCTATGGTTAAACAGGCTAACTCCTGACTCTATTACCAATTGGAGGCAACTGAAAGAAGCTTTCCCAGAAAGATTCTTTCCGCCATCCAAGAGAGCATAATTAAGAGAGGAGATAAGCAATTTCAGACAGTTTCCAGCTGAAGCTCTCCACGAGACATGGGAGAGGTTCAAGAAGAAGCTTATGCGGTGCCCAAATCATTAGATGACCAATATCTACTTGATGGAAATATTATATAGGGCTTTGAACTCGGTAACTAAGCCAGTGGTAGATAATGCTGCGGGTAGGTCATTCATGGACCTTACTTTTATTGAGACATGTGATATGCTTGATCGTATGACAAAGCAGAGTAGAGCTTGGCATACCAGGGATTCTGAGGTAGCAAGCTCTACTGTATCTAGTGGCATAACGGCAGAACAGAGGCGAAGAAAAGAGGAACATGACCAGGATATGGCTCACATAAAAATGCAGATGGACCTTCTTAACAAGCATTTATTATCAGGGAGGGAAGAGATGACTCCAATTCTGAGGAGGAAGCAAATTACTTGAATAATTAGGGGGGTTTTCGAGGCAATGTCCAAGGAAACCAAGGTCGAAACTATTATGAAAAATCCGGATACAAGGACTGATACCAAGGGAATTGGAAGAATAAAAATGACAGGAGCGGGTTGTATGTCCTTCCTGGAAATCGTAAAGCTGCTGCACCTAGCTCTGGAAAGATGTCCATAGAGGACATGATGGCTAAGCTGTTGAAAGGAGTGGAGGCAACCAAAACGGAAGTAACTGAGGTAAAAAATGATTTGTCCTCAATAAATCAACTGGTTGACTCACATTCCACTTCAATAAAACAGTTAGAACAACAAATGAGTCAACTATCAGCGGCATTCAATCAAAGAAAAGCTGGCACTTTACCAAGTGACACTGTGCAAAATCTAAGAAAAGATGGATCATGTTTGGCTATTACAACCAGGAGTGGTAAGGTGTTGGAAAATCCATCCAAGGGCAAGCCTGTGGTTAATAGTATGGAGGAGAATGCTATTGAAGCAGATTGTGATAATTCTGTAGAAGTTGAAAATCAGAATGAGAACGTTCATAATACTACACCTAGATGTCAGCAGTCTAAAAAGATTAATAATGGGAAGCACAATAACAAGGAAGTGGTGGAGAAGACTCTTCCAAATCCACCACCATCTTTTCCTCAGAGACTGAAGAAGAAGGCTGATGACACCAGGTTCAGTAAATTCATGACCATGCTGAAGCAGCTGACTATAAATGTGCCTTTGGTGGAGGCACCGGAGTAAATGCCAGGGTACGCCAAATTCATGAAGGACCTTTTGACAAAGAAAAGGGCAGCGAGCTATGAACTGGCAAATAATTTTCATCATTGCAGTGCCATTGCCACGAGGTCTTTGGTACAAAAGAAGGCAGATCCGGGTGCTTTCACTATTCCTTGCACAGTTGGATCTTTAGACTTTGCTAAGGCCTTATGTGATATAGGGGCTAGCATTAATTTGATGCCACTAGCCATCTATAGACAGTTGGGGTTGGGCGATCCTACACCAACCAACATGCGGCTTGTAATGGCAGATAGGTCGGTAAAACGACCTATTGGTATCTTGTATAATGTATTAGTGAAGGTTTCTACCTTTATTTTTCCTCCAGACTTTATTATTTTGGATTGCGAGGTGGATTTTTAGGTTCCCATAATCTTAGGTCGACCTTTCCTCACAACAGGAAGTGTGCTTATTGATTTACGAGCAAATAAGCTTTTATTTCGGATGAATGACGAAGTGGTACATTTTGATGTATGCAAATCAATGAAGAAGCCCAAATATATGAATGTGTTCTCTATAGCTGATGTTTATTATGAGGATGAGAAGGAATTATCTTTAGAGAAGCAGCTTATTGTTAAGCCATTGGCTGTCGTGCTTTTGAACTTTGAGCGTGAGGATGTTGAAGAGTACGAAGAAACTATCTGTGCTTTGACAGGAATGGGGTCGTATTCTTATGCTCCCAAGAAGCTGGACCTTGACCTTAAGAATCAACCTTCACCACCGGCAAAGCCATCCATTGAAGAGCCACCGGTGCTAGAATTGAAAGAGCTACCTAGCCATCTAAAGTATGTGTTCTTGGGTAGTGGAAATACACTGCCGGTTATTATTGCTGCTGATTTAGGTAAACAACAGGTAGAGGCTCTCATCTCTATTCTGAAGAGGTACAAGAGAGCTATTGGTTGGACTATTGCTGATATAATTGGTATCTCTCCTAGCATATGTATGCATAAGATTTAGCTCGAGGAAAATTGCGTACCCACTATTGAGCATCAGCATCGTCTGAATCCACCTATGCAAGAGGTGGTGAAGAAAGAAATCATAAAGTGGTTATATGCAGGGGTGGTGTATCCAACTCAGACAGTAAATGGGTGAGTCCTGTACAATGTGTGCCCAAGAAAGGGGGCATGACAGTAGTAACAAATGAGAAGAATGAGCTAATTCCACTCAGGACTGTCACAGGGTGGAGGGTTTGTATGGATTACCGGAAGCTAAACTCATAGACATTAAAGGACCATTTCCCAATGCCATTCATGGATCAAATGCTTAATAGATTGGTAGGAAAAGGATGGTTGTGTTTCTTAGATGGTTATTCCGGATATAATCAAATTTTCATTGCTCCTGAAGATCATGAGAAGACCACTTTCACATGCCCATATGGTACTTTTGCATTCAAACGAATGCCATTTGGGCTATGTAATGCACCTGCCACTTTTTAGTGGTGTATGATGTCCATTTTCTCTGATATAGTTGAAAACACCTTGGAGGTGTTTATGGATGACTTTTCGGTTGTAGGTGAGTCATTTGAGTCATGCATGGCAAATTTGAGTATGGATTTGCAGCGATGTGTTGAATTTAATATGGTGCTAAATTGGGAGAAGTGCTATTTTATGGTTAAGGAAGGCATTATTCTCGGGCATAAAGTCTCTGAAAAGGGAATTGAAGTTGATCGATCCAAGATTGAAGTTATCAAGAGACTACCACCTCCAATTTCTGTGAAGGGGGTTCGTAGTTTTCTTGGTCATGCTGGTTTTTATCGGAGGTTTATTAAAGACTTCTCCAAGATTGCAAACCCATTATGCAAACTTTTTGAGAAGGAAGCAAAATTTCACTTTGGTGCAGATTGCTTGAAGGCATTTGAATGCCTCAAGGGAAAGCTAGTTGAAGCCCCTATTATTGTAGCACCCGATTGGTCTCTACCTTTTGATATTATGTATGATGCAAGTGGTGTAGCCTTGGGTGCTGTGCTTGGTCAGAAAAGAGAAAAGCTATTTTATCTAATCTACTATGCGAGCAAGGCCTTGAATGGAGCACAGAAGAACTATATCGTCACTGAACAAGAGCTTCTAGCAGTTATTTATGCTTTTGAAAAGTTTCGTGCTTACTTGTGGGGAACCAAGGTAGTGGTTCATATAGATCATGTGGCTCTAAGATATCTAATGGCAAAGAAGGATGCTAAGCCAAGGCTAATTAGGTGGGTGTTACTGCTTCAAGAATTCGATTTCGAGGTAAAGGATAGAAAAGGTTATGAAAACCAAGTAGCTGATCATCTATCTAGACTTGAGAGTGAGCACACAGTGCAGAACGACCTTGATATTGATGATGCATTCCCCGATGAAGAGATACTAGCAACTATGGTGGAAAACTTACCGTGGTATGCAGATTTTGCTAACTACATGGTGAGCGAAGTAATTCCTGAGCATCTCTCCTTTCATTAAAAGAAAAAGTTCATGCATGATGTGAAACATTACTTCTGGGATAAGCCTTATCTTTTTCGACGATGTGCTGATGGTATTATTAGGCGGTACATCCCAGATGTAGAGATGCTTAGCATACTGAAAACAAGCCATGCTTCACAAGTTGGAGGTCACCATGCAGGTGATCGGACGGCCAAGAAAGTACTGCAAAGTGGCTACTATTGGCCTTCATTATTCAAGGATTCCTATAATTTTGTAAGAAGATATGATCAGTGTGAGCGGCAAGGTTCTATCTCAAAGCACCATGAGATGCCCATGTCCAAAATGCTTGAAGTAGAGTTATTCGATGTCTGGGGTATTGACTTCATAGGCCCATTTGTGAGCTTATTTGGGATGAAATATTTCTTAGTTTTTGTGGATTACGTATCCAAATGGGTTGAAGCAGTCGCTCTAGCTGATAATGAAGGTAAGAGTGTTGTGGCGTTCTTGAAAAGAAATATCTTCTCTCGTTTTGGGGTACCCCATACCATCATTAGCGATGGAGGATCACATTTCTGCATCAAGCTGTTCAGAGCCGTATTGTCAAAGTATGGGGTTAAGCAACATAAGGTAGCTACACCGTACCACCCACAAACTAGTGGGCAGGTGGAGATTTCAAATTGGGAAATCAAGCTGATCCTTGCTAAGACTGTGAATGCCAGCAGGAAAGATTGGTCCAGGAAGCTGGACGATGTCTTATGGGCATATAGGACCGCGTTTAAGACACCAATTGGCATGTTACCATACCAACTCGTTTATGGAAAGGCTTGTCATTTGCTAATTGAGCTAGAACATAAAGCAATGTGGGCACTGAAGCAGCTTAACCTGAACTGGGATGAGGCTATAAATATGAGATTGGGACAGCTGAATGAGATGGATGAATTCCGTCTAAATGCATATAAAAGAGCAGATCTTTACAAGGAAAGGATGAAAACGTACCATGATCGGAGGATTATCCAACGAAACTTTCAGAAAGGTAATTTGGTACTCCTTTTCAACTCCAGACTGAAGCTGTTTCTAGGTAAGTTGAAGTCTAAATGGTCTGGTCCATTTAGAATCAGCCAAGTTTACTCATCTGGAGTAGTGGAGTTAGAAAATGATGATGGTAGTGTCTTTAAGGTGAATGGCCAAAGAGTAAAGCTATATATCGGTCCAACCGACTCAATAAAATGTATAGCCACCATATATCTTGATGAAGTCTGAGTAATCAAGATAACGATGTCATGCTGCACTAATAAATCAAGTGCTACATGGGAGGCAACCCATCATTTTTAATCATTTTTGTTTTACTAGGAGTTTGTTTTTGATAAATAAAAATTCAAAAAGAAGAGTTGAGCCACGACCAAAACTAAGGCTCTTGGTGGGAGGCAACCCATCCTTCTAATTACTTTTGTTGTTTTTGATTAAGTGTAGGTGCATGAAGTACAAAGGAGGAGATTAGCCCCAACTTTTGATTTGAAAGTGAGCCATGTCAATGGTGGTAAGTCTAGGAATGATTGAGCATAGGCAATAGGCTAGGCGCCGCCTATGCCAACATGGGCGATAGGCTAGGTCCGCCTATGCCATCGCCTATGCTCACTTCCTCACATAGGTAATAGGCTAGGCGCCGCCTATGCCATCGCCTATGCTCACTGCCTTACATAGGCAATAGGCTAGGCGCCGCCTATGCCAACATGGGCGATAGGCTAGGCACTGCCTATGCCATTGCCTATGCTCACTGCCTCACATAGGCAATACGCTAGGCGCCGCCTATGCCAACATGGGTGATAGGCTAGGTGCCGCCTATCAACGTGAATTTTGCCTACTAACCCGAGTGTGAATGGACCAAACTGACCTATGACTCATCTTTTAAATATATCCTCTACCTTTAAATCCCATCAAAGTTTTCTTAAAACTAAGCGTCGCCTAACATTGCCCTTTCCAAGCTTTCCTATTTTCTCATCTAATCCTGCAGGCTCACCTTTTCGATTCATCACGAAATAATCACCAAGTAAATTGTTCTTTCATGTTTCGTAGTTGTCTCAGTGCTACGCTTATAATGGTTAACTAGATTTTGTAGTAGTTCTTGGTGATAAGAGTATGGTTAGTTTGTTATGATTTTTGAAAAATACATCTCATTGAATGAATGGATTCTTGTGGGTATTCTTGATTTTACTCAGGCATGTATTGATTGGTATTCACTGTCATAATTTTTTATTATTATTATGGAGTTGAAATTTTGAAGTAAATGCATAATTTTGGGAGTTTTAAGCTTGACTATGTGAGTGAATCATTCATCGATGTAATGGTCATGGTTAACCAAAAGCATAAGATTGTGTAATTGTTTCTATGCTATAGCATGATAAGATTTCTATGTGGTAGTCTTGCTCAAAGATTGCATTGCTCCAATGAAATAAAGTTGGAAATGATAGTCAAGATTACAC
>NW_025884305.1:22403-31434 GCF_002878395.1 Capsicum annuum
GACACCCAACCCAGTTGGGTTCTATATTTGACAGCGACCGCTTGCACTTTCTAACGAGAGTTGTAATTTGGTTGACACCCAACCCAGTTGGGTTCTATATTTGACAGCGACCGCTTGCACTTTCTAACGAGAGTTGTAATTTGGTTGACACCCAACCCAGTTGGGTTCTATATTTGACAGCGACCGCTTGCACTTTCTAACGAGAGTTGTAATTTGGGCGTATCAGGGTCGAATCCCACAGGGAGTAGGGTGTGAACATCGAGTTGTTTACAAAATGGTTTACTGGTAGTTTGTGGTTTCCTAAAATAAGGGTTTAATGTTTCACAGAAGGTAATTTTTCACTTTTGAATTTCTTGTTTGTAATCAAGATTTGATGAAATAACTAGGATTATGTTCACTAGGGCTTACGGTACATGCCATATACTAACATTACTCAAGGTTCTTATGGTGGTTAGGATGACAGGCTATCTTGACCGCTGATATGTTCAAATGTCTCTTGACCTATTCAAGCATCTAATTTCCTATTCCTCTCGAACTTAGGGAATTGCTATTCACTACACAGATTTTACCTCAGGTTAATCAACCTTGTTACAACGTTGATTATTAAATGAAGCCTTTCTGAGTCCCTGTTGATAAATCACTTCTTACTATTTATGATTTCTTTCTCAAGCAAACCAAAGTAGGTATGCCTATTGTTTACAACCAACACACATAGATTATAGTCTCAGAATTACCAAGAAATCCTAACACCTATTAAACCTTGAGTAATTAATTAACACCTTATCATGACCTAACCTTAGATTCTATAATCAGGGTAAAAATTGTTAGTTACTCATGATGCAAGGAATAAGCATACAGTTTAATTTTCTAATTGAAAGAATAAACTTACAATGATGAATGAAATTGAAAGAGAACTTGTATTTGAATCACAAGGCAAAAGAAACCAAAATATTGTTCTTGAGATGGAGATAAAAAAAATAATCGTATGTTTTTCTCCTCCCTCCTGATAATTAACAATCTGATAGCCCCCAAAATATAAAATCCCTATAAGTCTTTAAATAGTCAACCCTAAATAAGGATATAAAATTAAAATTATTGATTTTCTTAAGAATAGTTGACAACAATCTTGACGAGGTGTCAGACATCTGATGGGGTGTCAGACGTCTGACGGCGTGTGGAAGATGTCGTCAAAGTTTTCAGTGTATTGCTATCTTTTGATTCTTCTGACAAAAAATATGACGGCATATAAAAACATGTGACGGCGCATGACAAATGCCATCATAGCTTCACTGGAAATCAGCATAATCTGCCTCTGGTTTACAGCAATTTTGACGCCCTGTCACAGAATTAACGACGCTTCCGAACATCGTCACATATCATCTAAACTCCTTAGGTTCTGTCTAAGCTTGACGGCAACTTTGACAGCCTGTCCCATGTCTGACAACGCTTCATAAATGGCATCAGTTAGACTTTAGCTTATTTGGACTAGATTTCAGCTGATTTATTCTTCTTTTCTTTAGTTTACTCCCCGATCACTTGTATCTGCATTAAGCCAATAAAATAATCAAAAATAAGAAAAGTTGCTGAAGACATCATAATTAATCTAGGTTAAAGGCCTTAAATCCATTCGCAATTATTTACACATCAGCACCCATGAACCCCGCGCCCAACACTGAAATCGTGGGCTACAGCATACCAATTTGGTCTGAAAATGTCCCATTCACGCTGTTTTGCCCATTTGACCATCCAAATGGCCTTAAATAAATAATGGACCACACTGGGACAATCCCTAACCTCCCTGGCTCACCCCAGTCTATTTTTGGCCCATGGCACCCTCGAGCCCCGAGCCTACCCCCAAAATCATGGGCTATAACACATCGATTTGGCTCGAAAATTCTCCGTTCATGTCGTTATGCCCGTTTGACCACCCAAATGGCCTCGAATAAATAAATGTACCACACTAGGATGATCCCCAACCTCCCTGGCACACCCCGATCGATTTTTGATCCACGGCATCGCCGAACCTCGGGCCGACCCTAGAAACCGGGGGCTATAGCACATCGATTTGGTTTTAAAATACCCTATTCGCATCGCTTCACCCATTTTACCACCCAAATAGTATCGAATAAATAAATGTACCACATTGGAATGATCCCCAACCTTCCTGGCATGCCCCGGTCAATTTTTGGCCATGGCACCCTCGGAACCCGAGCCCACCCCCAAAATCGTAGGCTATAGCACACTGATTTTGCTCAAAATTGCCCCGTTCACGTCGTTTCGTCCATTTGACCATATAAATGGCCTCAAATAAATAAACAGACTACACTAGGATGATCCCTAACTTCCCTAACGTGCGTTGCTTGATTTTTGGCCCACAGCACCCCCGGAATCCAGGCCCACCCCCAAAACTGTGGGCTATAGCACACCGATTAGGCTCGAAAATACCCCATTCGCATCGTTTTGCCTATTTGACCAACCAAATATCCTCGAATAAATAAACGAATCACACTAGGATGATCCCCAACCTCCCTAGCACTCCCCGATTGATTTTCATCCCATGGCACCCTTGAACCCCTTGCCCAACCCCAAAACAGTGGGCTATGGCACACCGATTTCACCTTAAAATGCCCTGTTTATGCCGTTTTGCCTGTTTGACCACCCAAATGGCCTCAAATTAATAAATGTACCACACTAGGACGATCCCCAACTTCCCTGACACATCCCAGATGATTTTTGGCCCACGGTACCCCCAAACCCCGGGCCCACCCCTAAAACCGTGGGCTATAGCATATCAATTTAGCATAAAAATGCCCTGTTCATGTCGTTTCTCCCATTTGACCACACAAATATTCTCAAATAAATGAACGGACCACACTGGGATGATCCCCAACCTCCCTGGCATACCTCGGTTGATTTTTGGCCCACGACTCTCCCGAAACCCAAGCCCACCCCCAAAACCATTGGCTATAGCACACTGATTTGACCCGAAAATACCCCGTTAGTACCATTTCACCCGTTTGACTATCTAAATGGCATTGAATAAATAAATAGACCATACTGAGATGATCCCCAACCTCCCTGGCATGCCTCGAATGATTTTCATCCCACGACACCTCTGGACCCCGGTCCCACCCCCAAAACTGTGGGCTATTGCAACTGATTTTGCTTAAAAATGACTCATTCGGGCTGTTTTTCTCGTTTAACCACCCAAATGACCTCAAATAAATAAACAGACTACACTGGGATAATCCTCAATGTCCCTGGCATGCCTCGGTCAATTTTTGGCCCATGACACCCCCAGAACCCGATCCCAACCTCGAAACCAGGGGCTATAGCACTCTAATTTAGCCCAAAAATGCCTCGTTCATACCTTTTTACCCGTTTGACCACACAAATGGCCTCGAATAAATAAACAGACCACGATGGGATGATCCCAATCCTCGCTAGAATACCCCGATCGATCATCCCATGACACCCCCGGATGCCAGGTCTATCCCCAAAGTCGTGGGCTATAGCATACTGATTGTCCCAAAAATGCCCCATTCACGCTATTTTGCCCGTTTGACCGCCCAAATGGCCTTGAATAAATAAACAAGCCACACTGAGATGATCCCTATTATACCTGGCATGCCTGGGTCAATTTTCGGCCCATAGCACCCCCAGACCCCGAGCCTACCCTCAAAATCGTGGGCTATAGCACACCGATTTGGCTTTAAAATGCTCCATTCATATCATTTTACTCGTTTGACCACCCAAATTGCCTCGAATAAATAAACCAACTATACTGGGATGATGCACAACCTCCCTGGCAAACCCCAGTCAATTTTTGGCCCATGACACCCTGAGCCCCAGGCCCACCCCCAAAATCATGGGCTATAGCACACCAATTTAGTCAAAAAAAACCTGTTCGCGCCGTTATCCCCATTTAACCACCCAAATGGCCTCAAATAAATAAACTTACCTGACTGGGACAATACCCAACCTCTCTAGATCAACCCGATCAATTTTAAGACTACGTTACCTACGGACCCAATCACACCCCCAAAACTGTAGGCTATAGCTCACCAATTTGGCCCGAACACCCCCCGTTGATGCTGTTTTGCCTGTTTGACCACACAAATAGCGTTGAATAAATAAATAAACCACACTGGAATAATCCAAAACCTCCCTGGCATGCCTGAGTCAATTTTCAACCTATGATAACCCCAAACCCTGGGCCCACCCTCAAAACCTTAGGCTATAGCACATCGATTTTGCCCGAAAATACCTCGTTCATGCTATTTTGCTCGTTTGACCACCCAAATATCCTCGAATAAATAAAGGGACCATACTGGGATGATCCCCAACATCCCTGGAATGCCCCGATCAATTTTCAACCTGCGACACCTATGAACCTCGGGCCCACCCCTAAAATCATAGGCTAAAGCACACTAATTTGGTCTGAAAATGCCCTATTTGTGTCGTTTTGCCCGTTTGACCACCCAAATAGCCTCGAATAAATAAAATTACCACACTGGGATGATCCCCAACCTCCCTGGCACACCCCGGTCGATTTTCAGCCCACGAGACTCCCGGACCTCAGGCCAATGATGTGCTAGATTTTTGTAGCACATTTATGACTTTTTTAACTCGAAATAATTGTAAGTTATTAAGTAACCACTGGTTTTTTTGATGATATTTCTTATGATTTTTTAGGAAAACCAAAATGCATAGAAATACATGAAATCTACATCAAGAAGGATGATTTTTGCTGTAAAGGTGCAAGAAATTTAGTTTTGTAAAGTTTCTGAAAATTTCCTGATGACATGTCGTGATAAGCTATCAGGTTTGTGATAGGATATCACAGAGGTCGTCAGGTTTAGGTAGAGAACAAGAAAATTAAAGATTTTTTATGATATTTTGTGATAAGCCATCAGGTTTGTGATAGCCTATCACGGAGGTCGTCAACTTGTGATAGAGTATCACAGAGAAATAAACTAGAGGTCATGGATTATCAATAGAGACTCAGAAGCTACCAACCTTCTATTTAATGATTGATGCCGTAACTGGATCAATCTACTTGAGATAACATCCGGTTGGAAATTGATAAGTTATCCAAATTTGAGAGAATTAAATAGTAAATTGTCTGGTGAGGTCGAGAGATACGTTAGATAGTATTATTGGCAGGGATAATCTGTTGTTCCCACCTATCACGATAATCATGAACAGTCATTATTCAATGGAGATTAATAGTCATAGTGATCACAACCCTAGTTTCTCCATATCATTGATTCGAAATATTGAAATCTAAGTTTTGAGTTCTAAAATAAGTTGAAACGTTAGAATTTGATTGATTGATAAAAACGCCTATTTGTCTTTTCTTATTATTTATTTGAATTTAACTTGTAGCTATAGTTTCAATCTAGTTTAATTGCCACCACATTGTTCCCTGTGGATTCAAACCTGACTCTGAAGTTGAGTAAATATATTGACGACGACCGCCTTGCACTTATTTGAGGTGTAAGTTGAGCGTTATAAAAAATAGCACCGTTGCCGGGGAACAATTTAGCGTATTGAGTTAGTTTGGAATTTTAGCTTACATGCTTAAATTCAAACTTCTAAATATGTGTTGTGATTTCCTTTGTTTCTTGTGTTAGGTAGATTTTCTTTATTTTTTTTATTTCTTACTATGGCATCATGGAATGAATGCAAGTTTGATGGTTGGAAATCTTATCTGGATGATCCATGTCCATATTGTGATGGACCTCACTTTTGACAAGATTGTAAATATGCTTCTCGGAGAGAGATGTGTGCACCATCTCCACCCTACTGAGAGTATAATTGTTCTTTATGTAGTGGTCAAGATGGACATTGGAGTTATTTCCCAAATTCCCCTTCCCCCTATTACGCTAACCCAGGTTTTAGTTCTTCTTATGAGTATAGGTCTTATGGTCAAGAAAAGAAAGAACAAAGCACTGGAAAGAGTGACATTAAAGCTATGCTTCAACTAATATTGGATCGTACAAACACAAGGAATGATACCATATGTGACATACGTCAAGACATTAGGGAATTTAACGAGGGAAGAGAAAGGATAGAAGAGATGGATATCGAGGTCAATCATCTAAAACACTTTTCTACATTGTGGTTAGATGATATCTTATCTGTGGAATCATTTAACATAATGGATGAGTGTAAAGATGGAGAGCAAGAACCCTATATTGATATTGTGCTTGATGTTGAGCATACTTTGGAGATTTCTCAACCAATCGAACTAAACATGAGAGATGATGCCAATATTGAGAAAATGGTGCTAGAGGCAAAACAAGAAAACAATCCAATCTCTAATAAAGACTCTAAACCAATTCAAAGTGAAAATGTTGAGAAGATGAATAAAAGTGAGTGTGTAGAGAATTGTGTAAATTTTGACGTAGGATTTGTTGGGACACACTCGAAGTATTTTTCCACATTATGTTTAGATGATATCTTGTCTGTGGAATCATCTAAACTAGTGGAAGACTGTGAAGATGAGGAACAAGAATCCCATATTCTTTATTTTACACTTGATAAACAACATAAAAAACACCTCACTTTAAGGTCGAGTTGTTTACCATGCATCATTCATTACTCGGCTTCTTAATCTTTGTACCACCTTCCTATGAGAGAGGCAAGAAGGTGGACTCTAAGTTGGGGGTGAAGTTCATATCCTCAAGATGGAGAAAAAAGCTGAGTTGGGTCATGCCGCGACACTAAACTAGGCCCTTCTTGGGAGGCAACCCAAGGTATTTTGTTGTTTGTATTCATCTTATGTGATTAACACCAGATCTTTCCATCAATGGTGCCATAGGTATGCTTCTAACTCTCTTGTTTTGGTTTGACGCATTGGATACATTGCCTGATTTTAAGTTGAGGGTGGGCCTACTTGTGGGTGTTGATGTCCTTCGTGGGTTTTTATTGTCGTGCCTCTTTTCCCCAGAGTCTTGTTCCTAGTAGAGCCGATATATTTAGGTGTATTATTTTTGTTTTATAATGTGTTGTGGTTAACTGGAGAAAAATAAGTATCTAGAGAAGTTGATATATTTTTGTTGATTTTTAAGACTGATAAACACCTGTCCATTGGTATATTTTATAACTATGTGATATGCATTTATATGTGGCTACTGTGAATTTTTGTATGGCATTAGTACTAGGGACATGATAATCACTGCTAATAATTACATGAACCAAATGGGTAGTAGCTTGTGATGTACCATTGTGTTATTTGTGTGTGAGGTCTTACTCAATTCCCTGTGAGTGTTAAATCTAGAACTTTCCCGGTTAGTCTTACCTTGGTTGAAAGATAGGGGTTAGGAAAGGATCATAGGCCGTTTTGATTTTTAAGTCACTTTTTTGCCTAAACAACCTTCCCTGTATGCATGATATCTCTTGATCCCTACTTTGAGCCTGAATTGACCATTTCTTTCTATGACACCTATCACCTTCCCGTTTAGATTATAATGAACTTGTTTTGACCCTGGTCCTCTTTAGACACTGTGCACCTTAACTTAGGTAAACAACTTAAGTTGAGGGTGGCTATCATAGGGGTGCATGATGTAAACTTGGTAGAAAGAAAGGTAGAATAAAAGGAAAAGAATAAAAATCTAGGTGGTGTGGAAGAAGAATAAGAAAAGAAAAAGAATGAAAAAAAAGCGACATCCATCCTGAATAATGTGTGATCAAGAAAATGAGACAAAACAGAAAAAAGTTAATAAGTGAACCCCAAAAGTTAAGGTAGTTCCAAGGAGGCTTAGGTACTCTAAATGCCATTGAATATCATACCATCCCTTAGCCTACATTACAAACCGAAGAAAAGACCTATAGTGATCCTAACTTACTTGTCTGGACACCTTGGTAATGAAAATAAGGGCAAGCATATGATATTTGACATGTATTGATTGGAATTTTTTTCTGAGAGTGAGTGTCTCTTGACCATCCCCACATTGACATGCTTGAGTTCATATATGAGTGAGGAGGGGCTTCTTTGTTGTAAGGGAACTTCGGTTGCATTGCTAGCTGTTAACTTTTTTAGATAGTGTAATATTGGTACATGCATAGTTGTTATTGTTGAATTGATGCCATATCTTGAATCCTTTGGGTCACATTGTGGATCTTCATTGATATGTACAGTTGGGTTTAAGGTGATTGAAAATGGAGAGGGTAATGTGTTTTGAGCTAAACTTGATAGTAAACTGTCATAGGTATCTTATGTGTCTCTTGGTTAAGTATTGTAATATGGTGTTATGTAGTTTATTGAGGACAAGCAATTGTTTTAAGTTGAGGGTGTTGATGTGCTAGATTTTTATAGCACATTTAAGACTTTTTAAACTCGAAATAATTGTAAGTTCTTAAGTAACTACTGGTGTTTTTGATGATATTTCTTATGATTTTGTAGGAAAATCAAGATGCATGGAAATACATGAAATCTACATCAAGAAGGATGATTTTTGGTGAAAAGATGCAAGAAATTTAGTTTTGAAAAGTTTTTGAAGATTTTCTGATGACAATTCGTGATAAGATATCAAGTTTGTGATAGGCTACCACGGAGGTCATCAGGTTTAGGCAGAGAATAAAAAAATTGAAGATTTTCTGACGACATATTTTGATAAGTCGTCAGGTTTATGATAGGCTATCAAGAAGGTCATCAGATTTGTGATAGGCTATCACGGAGGGCGTCAGGTTGTGATAGCCTATTACAAAAGGCGTCACAAAAAGTAAAAATTCTGAAATTTTTATTTCAAATTTTTTCTTAAAGTACGGGTATAAATAGCAACTTTTAGTCATTGATCATCTTGGACATCTAGGAACATCTGGAACTTATTCCAAAGACGACTTTACTTTTATTTAGTCTCTTAACTTAGAAATTCAATTTTCCATCCTTTGATTTAGTTGTGGGAAATTCTTATTGTTCTTGAAGGAGAAACAACTTTGAATTTCATCTTTTGTAAGTTCACTTGCTTTAAGTTATGAATTCAATCTTTGTTATCTCTTTCTATCTTATGAGCAACTAAAACCC
>NW_025884305.1:31534-49163 GCF_002878395.1 Capsicum annuum
CTTTAAGTTATGAATTCAATCTTTGTTATCTCTTTCTATCTTATGAGCAACTAAAAACCCACAACTAGGGTTGTTTATTTCATTGATTTAGTAGTTGGATTAGGGTTTGAGTGATTGTGGGAACGTCTTGAAATTCTATTGTTTTAACTTGAATCTATTGGTTGCAAACATTAGGTTACGCCTTAGGTTTTATTTGCTTCTAACGGAGAAATAGATTAGAGGTCGTGGATTATTAACAGGGACTCAGAAGCTACCAACCATCTATTTAATGATTAATGCTGTAACTGGATCAATCTACCTGAGATAACATCCTGTTGGAAATAGATAAGTTATCTAAGTTTGAGACAATTAGATAATAAACTCTCTGGTGAGGTCGAGAGATAAGTCAGAAGTATCATCGGCAGGGATAATCTGTTGTTCCCACCTATCACGATAAACATGAACAGTTATTATTCAATGGAGATTAATAGTCATAGTGATCGCAACCCTAGTTTCTCTATATCATTGATTTGAACTATTGAAATCTAAGTTTTGAGTTCTAAAATAAGTTGAAACGTAAGAATTTTTTCGATTGATAAAAACCCCTATTTATCTTTTCTTATTATTTATTTGAATTTAACTTGTAGCTATAGTTTCGAACTAGTTTAATCGCCACTCACATTGTTCCCGGTGGATTCGACCCCGACTCCGAAGTTGGGTAAATATATTGATGACGACCGCCTTGCACTAATTTGAGGTGTAAGTTGAGCGTTATCAGCCAACCCCTAAAACCGTTGGCTATAGCACATCGATTTGGCCCGAAAATGACCCATTCGCGCTGCTTCGACCGTTTGACCACCCAAAAGGCATCGAATAAATAAATGGACCACACTGGAATGATCCCTAATTTCTTTGGCATGCCCTGGTCAATTTTTTGCCTATGACACACCTGTACCCCAAGCCCACCCCAAAAACCATGGGCTATAGCAACCGATTTGGCCCGAAAGTGCCCTGTTCGCGCAGTTTCTCCCGTTTGACCACCCAAATGGCCTCGAATAAATAAACATATCACACTGGGATGTTCCCCAACCTCCCTGTCATGTCTCAAACAATTTTCGGCCTATGTCACCCCTAAACTGCTGGCCCAACCCCGAAACAATGGGCTATAGCACACCAATTTGGGCCTAAAATGCCCGTTCGCTCCATTTCACCGGTTTGACAATCCAAATGTCCTCGAGTAAATAAAAGAACCACATGGGATGATCCCTAACCTCCCCCACATACCCCAATCGATTTTCAGCCCATGGAACTCTCGAACCCCGAGCCCACCCCCGAAATCGTGGGCTATAGCACATCGATTTGGCTCAAAAATGCCCCGTTCGCACTGTTTCTCCTGTTTGCCCATACAAATGGCCTCGAATAAATAAACGAACTGTACTGGGATGATCCCTAATCTTCCTGACATGACTCAGTCAATTTTTTGCCAACGACACCCTCGAAATTGGGCTCACCTCCAAAACCGTGGGCTATAGCACACGGATTTGAGCTGAAAATGCCCTGTTGAAGCCGTTTAGCCCGTTTGACAACCCAAATGGAATCGAATAAATAAATGGACCATACTGGGATGATCCCCAACCTTCCTGTCATGCCCCAGTCAACTTGCAGCCCACGACACCCTCGGACCCAGGTCCCACCCCCAAAATTGTGGGCTATAGCAGATCTATTTGGCCTGAAAATGCCTCGTTCGCGTGATTTTGCCCGTTTGACCTCCCAAATGGCTTCGAATAAATAAACAGACCATACTAGGATGATTCTCAATCTCCCTGGCATGCCCCAATAGATTTTTGGCCCATTACACCTTCGGACCCCGATCTTACCTCGAAAACCGTGGGCAATAGCATACCGATATGGCCCGAAAATGCTAAGTATTCGACGTTTTGCCTATTTGACCATAAAAATGGTGTCGAATAAATAAACGGACCACACTGGGATGAGCACTAATCTCCCTAGCATGTCTCGATCAATTTTTGGCCTACGGTACCCCCAAACCCTAGGACTACCCCAAAACCAAGGGCTATAGCACACCAATGTTGCCGAAAAATGCCCCATTCGCGCCATTTCATCCGTTTGACCACATAAATAGCCTCGAATAAATAAACAGACCACGCTGGGATGATCCCTAATCTCCCTAGAATGACCCGATCAATTTTTGGCCTAGAGCACACCCGGACCTCGGGCCCACCCCTAAAATTATGGGCTATATCACACCGATTTGGCTCAAAAATGCACCGTTTGTACGATTTCGCCAGTTTGACCACCCAAATTGCCTCAAATAAATATATGGACCACACGGAGATGATCCCAACCCCCCTGGAATGCCTTGATCGATTTTTGCCCCACAGCTCCCCCGAACCCCAAGCCCACCCCCAAAATCGTGGGCTATAGCACACTGATTTGGTTTTAAAATACCCCATTCGTGTTGTTTCACCCGTTGGACCACCCAAATGGCCTTGAATATAGACCATGCTGGGACGATCCCAAACCTTTCTGGAAAACCCTAGGCAATTTTTGGCCCACGGCACCACCGGATCCCGAGCCCATCTCAAATTGTGGGCTATGCACATCGATTTTGCTAGAAAATGTCTCGTTTGAGCCGTTACACTTGTTTGACCACCCAAATATCCTCAAATAAATAAACGAACCACACTGGACGATCCCTAACCTCCCTGTCACACTCCGATTGATTTTTAGCACACGGCACCCCAAACCCTGGGCCTACCCCCAAAACGTAGGCTATAGCACATCGATTTAGCCCAAAAATGCCTCGTTCATGCCGTTTTGCTCGTTTGACCACCTACATGGCATCAAATAAATAAACGGACCATATAGGGATGATTCGTAACCTCCCTGGCATGCTCCAGTCAATTTGTTTACCCTGGCATCCCCGAACCCCGAGCCCACCCCTAAAGCCGTGGTCTATAGCACACCGCTTTGGACAGAAATTGCCCCGTTTGCACCATTTTGCCCGTTTGACCACCCAAATGACCTCAAATAAATAAACGGACAACACTGGGATGATCCCCAACCTCCTTGGCATGCCTCAGTCGATTTTCAGCCCATGACATCCTCGAACCCCAGGCCCAGCCCCAAAATCGTAGGCTATAGCTTTTGTATTTGGCTCAAAAATGCCCCGTTCACGCCGTTTTGCCCGTTTGACCACCCAATTAGCTTTGAAAAAATAAACGGACCATATTGAGATAATACCCAACCTCCCTGGCATGCATCGGTAGATTTTTGGCACACGAAACCTTCGGACCCCGGGCCCATCCCTGAAACCATAGGCAATAGCACACCGACTTAGATCGAAAATGCCCCATTCGAGCCATTTTGCCCATTTAACCACCCAAATGTCCTTGAATAAATAAACAGACCATGCTGAGATGATACCAACCTCCCTGGCATGCCCTGATTGATTTTTGGCCAATGGCACCCTCGGACCCCCAGCCCACCCCTAAAACCATGGGCTATAACTCGCTGATTTGGCCTAAAAATGCCTAATTCACACCATTTCGCCTGTTTGACCACCCAAATGGCCTCGAATAAATAAACGGACCACACTGGGTTGATCCCCAACCTCCCTCATATACCCCGGTAGATTTTTGGCCTATGGCACCACCTGACCCAGGGCCCACCCCCAAAACCGTTGGTTACAGCACACCGATTGGCCCAAAAATGCCCTGTTCGCACCGTTTCACCTCTTTGACCACCCAAATGGCCTCGAATAAATAAATGGAAAACACTGGGAAGATCCCCAACCTCTCTGGCATGCCTCAGTCAATTTTTATCCATCAGCACCCCCGTACCCCTGGCCCACCCCCAAAACCAGGGGCAATGGCACATCGATTTGGCTCGAAATTGCCCCGTTCACGCCATTTTTCTTGTTTAGCACCCAAATGGTCTCGAATAAATAAACGGACCACACTGGGATTATCCCCAACCTCCCTGGCATGCCTTGATTGATTTTCAGCCCATAGCACCCTCTAACCCCGGGCCTACCCCTAAAATCGTAGGCTATAACACTCTGATTTGGCCCAAAATTGCCCCGTTCACGCCAGTTTGCCCGTCTGAGCACCCAAATGGCCTCGAATAAATAAATGGACGATACTGGGATGATACCCAACATCCCTGGCACACCCAAGTCAATATTCAGCCTACAGAGCACCCCGTACCCCAGCCCTAACCTCAAAATAGTGGGCTACATAGCACACCGATTTGGCCCAAAAATGCCTCGTTTGCACCATTTCGCTCGTTTCACCACCTAAATGGCCTCGAATAAATAAATAGACCACACGGAAATGATCCCCAACCTCCCTGGCACGCCACGATCAATTTTTAGACCACAGCACCCCCAAACCCTGGGCCCACCCCAAAAATTGTGGGCTATAGCATACTGGTTTTGCCCAAAAATGCCCTGTTCACACTTTTTTGCCCGTTTGACCACACAAATAGCCTCGAATACATAAATAAACCACACTGGGATGATCCCCAACCTCCCTGGGATGCCCCGGGTGATTTTCGACCCACAACACCCTCGGACCACGGGTCCACCCCCAAAATCGTGGGCTATAACACACCACTTTGGCCTAAAAATGCCCCATTGGCGCCGTTTTACCCATTTGACCACCCAAATGGCATTGAATAAATAAACGGACCACACTGGGATGATCCCCAACCTCCCTGGCATGCCTTAGTCTATTTTTGGCCCATGACACCCCCGAACCACTGGCCCAACCTTGAAATAGTTGGCTATAGCACACCAATTTGGTCCGAAAATGCCCTATTCGCACTGTTTCGCCCGTTTGACCATTAAAATGGAGTCGAATAAATAAACGGACCACATAAGGATTTTTTAGCCAAACCAGTGTGCTATAGCCCACCCTTGAAACCTCCTTGAAACCATGGGCTATAGCACACCGATTTAGCCCGAAAATGCCCCATGCACGCCATTTCACCCGTTTGACAACCTAAATAGCCTTGAATAAACAAACAGACCACACTGGGACGATTCCCAACCTCCTTGGAACACCATAATCAATTTTCAGCCAATAGCACCCCCGGACCTCGGGCCTACCCCACAAACCGTGGGCTATAGCACATCGATTTGGCCCAAAAATGTCCCATTCGCTTTGCTACACCCATTTGACCACCCAAATGACCTTAAAAAAATAAATGGAACACACTGGGATGATCCTCAACCTCCATGGCATGCCCCGGTGGATCTTTCACCCATGACACCCCCGGACCCTGGGCCCACCCCCAAAATCATGGGCTATATCATACCAATCACGCTGTTTTGCCCGTTTGACCACATAAATGGCTTCGAATAAATAAACGAATTACACTAGGAGGATCCTCAACCTCCCTGGTGTACCTCGTTGATTTTTGGCCAATAGCACCCCCGAACCCCAGGCCCACCCCCCGAAACTAGGACAATCCCCAACCTCCCTATCATGCAACTATTGATTTTTGGTAAACGGCACCCCCGGAAGCCCGACCAAACCTCAAAACAGTGGGCTATAGCACACCAATTTGGCCCAAAAGTGTCCCGTTCGTGCTGTTTCACCCGTTTGACCACCCAGATGGCCTCGAATAAATAAATGGACTGCAGTAGCATAATCCCCAACTACCCTGGCATGCCTCGATCAATTTTTGGCCCATAGTACCCTCGAACCCCAGGCCCACCCCCAAAACCGTGGGCAATGCACACCGATTTAACATAAAAATGCCCCGTTCGCGCAGTTTTGCCTGTTTCACCATACAAATTGCCTCCAATAAATAAACGGACAAAACTGGGATAATCTCCAACCTCCCCGGCATTCCCCGATCAATTTTTGATCCACTGAACCCCTAGACCTCGGGCCCACCCCCGAAACCGTGGGCAATAGCACACCGATTTTGCCCAAAAACACCCCCTTCGCATTGTTTTGCCCGTTTTACCACATAAATGGCCTCGAATAAATAAATGGACTACACTGGGATGATCCCCAACTTCCCTGGCACGCCCTGATAAATTTTCAGCCCACGACACCCCCAGACCCCGATTCGACCCCCAAAATCGTGGGCTATAGCTCACCAATTTAGCTCGAAAATGCCTCGTTCAGGCTATTTTGCCCATTT
This sequence comes from Capsicum annuum, assembly GCF_002878395.1. Lineage (NCBI taxonomy): Eukaryota > Viridiplantae > Streptophyta > Magnoliopsida > Solanales > Solanaceae > Capsicum > Capsicum annuum. Next base: position 37,691 of record NW_025884305.1, read on the forward strand.
GACCAGCCAATAAAATTGAATAATTAAACAGACCATACTGGGATAATCTCTAACCTCCCTGGCACACCTTGGTGGATTTTCCGCCCACGGCACACTCGGACCCCAGGCCCACCCCTAAAACCATGGGCAATAGCACATTGATTTGGCTCGAAAATTCCCTTTCCATATCATTTTGTCGATTTTACCACCCAAATGTCCTCGAATAAATAAAAGGACCACACTGGAACGATCTCCAACCTTCATGGCATGCCTCAGTTGATTTTTGGCCCACGACACCGTCGAACCCCTGGCCCAACCTCAAAACAGTTGGCTATAGCACACCGATTTGGTCCAAAAATACCCTGTTCACACTGTTTCTCCCGTTTGACCATTAAAATGGACTCAAATAAATAAACGGACCATACTAGGATGATCCCCAACCTCCATAGCATACCCCAATTGATTTTCAGCCCACGACACACCCAGACCCTGGGTCCACCCCCAAAATCATGGGCTACATCACATCAAGTTAGCTTGAAAATGCCCTGTTCGCACCTTTTCACCCGTTTGACCATCAAAATAGCCTCAAATAAATAAACGAACCACAATGGAATGATCCCAACCTCCATGACATACCTCAGCCAATTTTTGGCCCTCGGCAGCCCCGAATCCCGGGTCCACCCTAGAAACCGTGGGCTATAGCACACCGATTTAGCCTGAAAATACCCCGTTCGCTCCATTTTGCCCGTTTGACCACCCAAATTGAGTCAAATAAATAAATGGACCACACTAGGATGACCCCTATATCCCTGGCATGCTTCGGTTGATTTTCAGCCCACGACAACCCAGGACCCCGAGACCACCCCCGAAACCTCAGATTATAGTACACTAATTTGGCTCGAAAATGCCTCGTTTGTACCGTTTTGCCCGTTTGACCACCCAAATGGCCTCGAATAAATAAACGGACCATAATGGGACGATCCCCAACATCCCTGGCATATATCAGTTGATTTTAGGCCAACGACACCCTCGAACCCTGAGCCCACCCCCAAAACCCTGGGCTATAGCATACTGATTTGGTTTTAAAACGTCCTGTTGGTACCGTTTTGCCCGTTTGACCACCCAAATAACCTCGAATAAATAAATGGATCATACTGAAATGATCCCCAACCTCCCTGCCATGCCCCGATCGACTTTCAGCATAAGGCACCCCGAGCCCCGAGCCTACCCCCAAAAAAGATGGGCTATAGCATACCGATTTAGCTTGAAAATGCCCCGTTCACGCTGTTTTACCCATTTGACTACTCAAATGGTGTCGAATAAATAAAAGAACCATACTGGGATGATCCACAACCTCCCTGGCGCACCACAGTCAATTTTTGGCCCACAGCACCCTCGAACCCTGGGCACACCCCCAAAACCGTAGGCTATAGCACTCCAATTTTGCTTGAAAATGCCCCGCTCGCGCCGTTTTACCCGTCTGACCACACAAATAGCCTCGAATAAATAAATGGACCATACTGGGACAATCCCCAACATCCCTGCCACGACCAGGATAATTTTAAGCCTACGCCACCCCCGTAACCCTGACCCAACCTCAAAACAATGGGCTATATAGAATACCAATTTGGCCCAAAAATGCCCCATCCACGCCGTTTTGCCCGTTTGACCACCCAAATAGCCTCGAATAAATAAATAGACCACACTGGGTTGATTCCCAACCTCCCTGGCATGCTTCGATCAATTTTCGGCCCACGACACCCCCAAAACTGGGGCCCACCCCCAAAACTATGGGCTATAGCACACTGGTTTGGCCCAAAAATGTCCTGTTCGCACCGTTTCGCCCGTTTGACTACACAAATAGCCTTGAATAAATAAACGAACCATACTGGGATGATCCCCCACCTTCCTGCCATACCCCGGTCTATTTTCGACCCACGATACCCTCAGACCCCGAGCCCACCTTCAAAATCGTGGGCTATACCACACTATTTTGGCCCAAAAATGCCCCGTTCGCGCCGTTTTACCCGTCTGACCACCCAAATGCCATTGAATAAATAAACGGACCATACTTGGCTGATCCCCAACCTCCCTAGCATGCCTCGATTGATTTTCTACCCAAATCACCCCCGGAACCCGATCCCATCCCTAAAACCATAGGCTATAGCTCATCGATTTGGCCCAAAAATGCATCGTTATTACCATTTCACCCGTTTAACCAGATAAATGGCCTCGAATAAATAAACGGACCACACTCGGATGATTTCCAAACTCCCCAGCATGCCTCGGTCAATTTTCGGCCAACGGCACCCTCGAGCCCACGCCCGAGACTGTGGGCAATAGCATAATGATTTTTTCCAAAAATGACCCCTTCGCGTTGTTTTGCCCATTTTACCACCCTAATGGCCTAGAATAAATAAACGGACTACACTGGAACTATCCCCAACCTCCCTGGCATACCCCGATCGAATTTTGGCCCACGGCATCCCCAAAATAGTGTGCTATAGCACACCGATTTGGCCTAAAAAAGCCCTATTCATGCTATTTTGCCCGTTTGACCAACCAAATGGCCTCGAATAAATAAACGGACCATACTGTGATGATCCCCTAACCTCTGTGGCACACCTCAGTTAATTTTTAGCCCATGGTACCCCGAAACACCTTGGGCTATAGCACATCGAATTGGCCCAAAAATGCCCCGTTCATGTTGTTTTGCCCATTTAACCACACAAATAGCCTCGAATAAATAAACGGACCACACTAGGATGATCCCCAATCTCCCTGGCATGCACCAATCAATTTTTCGCCTACGGCACCCCTAGGTCCAACACCCAAAATCGTGGGCTATAGCACACCAATTTGGCTCGAAAATGCCTCATTCACTCTGTTTTGCCCGTTTGACCACTCAAATAAAACTGAATTAATAAACAGACCACACTGGGATGATCTCCAACCTCCCTAGTATGCCTCAATTGATTATCGTCCCACGGCACCTCTAGACCCTTGTCCCGCCCCAAAAACCGCAGGCTATAACACATCTATTTTGCCTAAAAATACCCAGTTCGCACTATTTCACCCGTTTGACCACCCAAATAGCCTCAAATAAATAAATGGACCATACTGGGATGATCCCCAACCTCCCTAGCACACCTCGGTCAATGTTTGGCTCACGGAACCTCTGGACCCTGGTCCCACCCATGAAACCATGGGCTATAGCACACCGATTTGGCCCGAAAATGCCCCATGCACGCTGTTTCGCCCATTTGGCAACCTAAATGGCCTAGTATAAACAAACGGACCACACTGGGATGATCCCCAACCTCCTTGGAACACCATAATCAATTTTTGGCCAATAGAACTCCCAGACCTCGGGCCCACCCCACAAATCGTGGGCTATAGCACATTAATTTGGCCCGAAAATGCCCTATTCTCTTTGCTACGCCCATTTGACCACCCAAATGGACTCGAACAAATAAATAGAACATACTGGGATGATCCTCAACCTCCCTGGCATGCCCCGGTCGATTTTTCACCCACGACACCCCCGGACCCTGGGCCCATCCCCGAAACCATGGGCTATAGCACACCGATCACATCGTTTTGCCCGTTTGACCACCCAAATGGCTTTGAATAAATAAATAAATTACACTAGGAGGATCCCAAACCTCCCTGGTGTGCCCCGTTGATTTTGTCCAATAGCACCCCTAAACCCCAGGCCCACCCCTAAAACCGTGGGCTATAGCACAACGATTTTGGCCAAAAATGCCTTGTTCATGCCGTTTCGCCCGTTTGACTACCCAAATTGCCTCGAATAAATAAATGGACCACACTAGGACGATCCCCAACCTCCTTGGCATGCAAAGATCGATTTTCGGCAAATGGGACCCCCGGACCCCCGGCCAAACCTAGAAACAGTGGATTATAGCTCACCAATTTGGTCCAAAAATGTCCTGTTCTTGTTGTTTCACCCGTTTGACCACCCAAATGGCCTCGAATAAATAAATAGACCACAGTAGCATGATCCCTAACCACCCTGGCATGCCTTGATCGATTTTTGGACCATGGTACCCTCGAACCCTGAGACCACCCCCAAAACTGTGGGCAATGCACACCGATTTGACATAAAAATGCCCCGTTCGCGTAGTTTTGCCCGTTTCACCATGCAAATTGCCTCCAACAAATAAACGGACCACGATGGGATGATCTCCAACCTCCCTAGCATGCCCCGATCAATTTTCGATCCATAGAAACCCCAGACCTCGGGACCACCCCCAAAATCATGGGCAATAGCACACCGATTTTGCCCAAAAACACCCTCTTCGTATTGTTTTGCCCGTTTTACCACAAAAATAGCCTCAAATAAATAAACGGACTATACTGGAATGATCCCCAACTTCCCTGGCACGCCCCAATCAATTTTTGGGCCACGACACCCCCAGACCCCGGTTCGAACCCCAAAATCGTAGGCTATAGCTCACCAATTTATCTCGAAAATGCCTCGTTCAGGCTGTTTTGCCCATTTGACCACCCAATAAAATTGAATAATTAAACAGACCACACTGGGATGTTTCCCAACCTCCCTGGAATGCGTCGGTTGATTTTTGGCCCACGGCATACCCAAACCTCAGTCCCATCCCCAAAACCGTAGGCTATGGCACACCGATTTTGCCCAAAAATACCCCGTTCACACCCTTTCACCTGTTTGACCACACAAATGGCCTCAAATAAATAAATCAAACAAACTAGGACAATCTCTAACCTCCCTGGCATACCTCGGTGGATTTTCAGCCCACGGCACACCCGGACCCCAGGTCCACCCCTAAAACCATGGGTAATAGCACATCAATTTGGCTCGAAAATTCCCTTTCTGCATCATTTCGCCCGTTTTACCACCCAAATGTCCTCGAATAAATAAACGGACCACACTAGGATGATTCCCAACCTCCCTGGCATGCCTCAATTGATTTTTCAGCCATGACACCTCCGAACCCCTGGGCCAACCTCAAAACAGTTGGCTATAGCACACCGATTTGGTCCGAAAATACCCTATTCGCACCGTTTCACCTATTTGACCATTAAACTGGACTCGAATAAATAAACGGACCACACTAGGACGATCCCCAACCTCCGTATACCTCGATCAATTTTCAGCCCACGACACGCCCAGACCCCGGGTCCACCCCCAAAATCGTGGACTACAGCATATCGATTTAGCCTAAAATTGCCCTGTTCGTACCGTTTCACCCGTTTGACCATCGAAATAGCCTCGAATAAATAAATGAACCATAATGGGTTGATCCCAACCTCCATGGCATGCCCCAATCGATTTTCATCCCTCGGCACCCCCGGAACCAGTGTCCACCCCAGAAACTGCGGGCTATAGCACACTGATTTGGCCAGAAAATGCTGCGTTCGTGCCGTTTGGCCCGTTTGACCACTCAAATGGCCTCGAATAAATAAACGGATCATACTAGAATGATCCCCAGTATTACTGGCACATTCAGATTGATTTTGGGCCCACGGCAGCCCCGGACCCTGAGCCCACCCTTAAAACCCTGGGTTATAGCACATCGATTTAGCTCAAAAATACCTTATTTCCATCATTTCGCTCGTTTGATAACCCAAATGGCCTCGAATAAATAAAAGGACCACACTGGGACCATCCTCAATATCCCTAGCATACCCTAGTCAATTTTAGGCTAACGATACCCTCGAACCCTGGGCCTACCCCAGAAACCCTGGGCTATAGCATACCGATTTGGTTTGAAAATGTCTTGTTCGTACCATTTCACCTGTTTAACCACCCAAATGACCTCAAATAAATAAACGCACCATACTGGAATGATCCCCAACCTCCCTGGCATGCCCCAATCGATTTTCAGCATAAGGGACCCCCGAACTCTGAGCCCACCCCAGAAACTGTGGGCTATAGCATACCAATTTAGCTCGAAAATGCCCCGTTCGCGCCATTTTGCCCGTTTGACCACCCAAATGGTATCGAATAAATAAATGGACCACACTGGGATGTTCCCCAACCTCCTTGGCATGTTCCGGTAAATTTTTTGCCCACAGCACCCTCGAACCCTGGGCACACCCCCAAAACCGTAGGCTATAGCACTCCAATTTGACTTGAAAATGCCCCGTTCATGCTGTTTTGCCCATCTGACCACCCAAATAGCCTCGAATAATTAAACGAACCATACTGGGATGATCCCCAACATCCCTAGCATGCCCAGGACGATTTTTGGCCTACGGTACCCCCATACCCCAGACCCAACCTCGAAACAGTGGGCTATATAGCATGTCAATTTAACCCAAAAATGCCCCATTCGCGCCGTTTTGCCTGTTTGACCACTCAAATAGCCTCGAATAAATAAATGGACCATACTGGGATGATCCCCAACCTCCCCGGCATACCCCATCAATTTTTGGCCTACGACACCTTCAGACCCCGAGCCCACCCCCAACCTACTTACACCATTTCTCCCATTTGACAACACAAATGGCCTCGAATAAATAAACGAACCACACTGGGATGATTTTCCACCTTCCTGGCATGCCCCGATCAATTTTTGGCCCTCAACACCCCCAAACCCCGAGTCCACCCCCAAAATCGTGGACTATAGGGCACCGCTTTGGCCCAAAAATGCCCCATTCGTGCTGTTTTGCCAGTTTGACCACTCAAATGGCATTGAATAAATAAATGGACCATACTTAGATGATCCCCAACCTCCCTGGCACGCCTCGATCAATTTTCCACCCAAATTAACCCTGAAACCCGATTTGACCCCCACACTGGGACGATTTCCAACCTCCCCGACATACCCCAGTCAATTTTTAGCCCACGGCATCCTCGAGCCCACCCCTAAAATTGTGGGCAATAGCCCAGCAATTTTGCCCAAAAATGCCCCCTTCGCGTTGTTTAGCCCGTTTTACCACCCAAATGGTCTTGAATAAATAAACGGACTACACTGGGACAATCCCCAACCTCCCTGGCATGCCCCAGTCATTTTTCGGCCCACGGCATCCCCGAACACCTGGGCAACCCCGAAATAGTGTGCTATATCACACCAATTTGGCCCAAAAATGCCCTATTTATGTCGTTTCGCCCGTTTGACCAACCAAATAGCCTTGGATAAATAAAAAGACCACACTGGGACAATCCCCAATCTCCCTGGAATACCTTGGTCTATTTTTGGCCTACGACACCCACAAACCCCAGGCCAACCCCCAAAACCGTGGGCTGTAGCACACCGATTTGGCCCAAAAATGCCCCATTTTCGCCGTTTTGCCCGTTTGACCACACAAATAGCCTCGAATAAATAAACGAACCATACTGGGAAGAGCCCCAATCTCCCTGGCATGCCCCAGTCGATTTTTATCCCACGGCAACCCAGACCCCGATCCCTCCCCAAAATCGTGGGCTATATCACACCGATTTGGCTCGAAAATGCCTCGTTCTCTCTGTTTTGCCCATTTGACCACCCAAATGAAATTGAATAAATAAACAAATCACGCTGGGATGATTCCCAACCTCCCTGGAATGACTTAATTGATTTTCGTCCCACGACACCCCAGACCCTGGTCCCACCCCCAAAACCGCGGGCTATAGCAAATCGATTATTTCCAAAAATACCCCATTATCACCATTTCATCCGTTTGACCACCAAAATTACCTCGAATAAATAAATGGACCACACTGGGATGATCCCCAACCTCCCTAGCATAACCATCAATTTTTAGCCCACGACACCCTCAGACCCCGGGCTCACTTCATAAATAGTGGCCTATAGCAAATCGATTTAACCCAAAAATCCATTGTTCGTACCATTTTGCCTGTTTGACCACCTAAATGTCCTCGAATAAATAAATGAACCATACTGGGATGATCCCCAACCTCCATGGCATGCCCCGATCAATTTTTGGCTCACAGGCCCCCCGGACCCCTAGCCCATCCTTGAAACCATGGGCTATAGCACATCGATTTCCCCGAAAATGCCCCATTCACGCTGTTACTCCAGTTTAACCACCGAAATTGCCACGAATAAACAAATGGACCACACTAGGATGATCCCCAACCTCCCTAGAAAACCACATTAAAATTTTTGACAATAGCACCCCCGGACCTCGGGCCCACCCCACAAACTGTGGCCTGAAAATGGCCCGTTTGCGTTGCTACGCCCATTTGACCACCCAAATGGCCTCAAATAAATAAATGGAACACAGTGGGATGATCCTCAACATCTCTGGCATGTCCCGGTCAATTTTTTGCCAACGACACCCATAGACCCCAGGCCGACCCCTAAAACCGTGGGCTATAGCACACTGATCACGCCGTTTTGCCTGTTTGACCACATAAATGGCTTTGAATAAATAAACAGATTACACTAGGACGATCCCCAACCTCCCTGACATGCCCCATTGATTTTTGACCAACAGCACCCACGGAGCCTGCGCCCACCCCCGAAAATGTGGGCTATAGTACAATAATTTAGGCAAAAAATGCCCCGTTCGCGCTGTTTTGCCCGTTTGACCACCCAAATTGACTCGAATAAATAACTGCACAAAACTAGAATGATCCCAACCTCCCTGGCACGGAACGATCAATTTTCATCAAATGGCACCCCCAAACCCCTGGCCAAACCTCAAAACAGTAGGCTATAGCTCACCGATTTGGCCCAAAAAATGCCCCGTTCGTACTGATTTGCCCGTGTGACCACCCAAATGGCCTCGAATAAATAAATGGAACACGTTAGGATGATCCTCAACCATATGGCATGCCTCGGTCGATTTTTTGCATATGGTACCCTAAAACACCAGGCCCACCCCAAAAATCGTGGGCTATGTACACCGATTTAGCCTAAAATGCGCCGTTCGCACAGTTTTACTCGTTTCACCAGATAAATGGCCTCGAATAAATAAACGGACCATACTAGGATGATACCCAACCTCCCTGGCATGTCCTAGTCGATTTTCTTGCCATTATACCCCCGGAACCCGAGCCCACCCCCGAAACCGTAGACTATAGCATACCGATTTGGCCCGAAAATGCCCCGTTCATGCTATTTTTCCCGTTTGACCACCCAAATGGCATCGAATAAATAAATAGACCATACTGGGACAATCCCCAACCTCCCTGGCATACCTCTGTCAATTTTTATCCCACGAAACCCCCAAACTCTGGTCCCACCCCTGAAACCGTGGGCTATAGCACACCAATTTGGCCAGAAAATGCCCCGTTTGCGTTGTTTCGTCCGTTTGACCCCCCAAATGGCCTCGAATAAATAAACGAACAATACTAGGATGATCCCCAACCTCCCTGGCACACCTCGATTGCTTTTCAGTCCACGAAACCCCCAGGACCCCTGGACCAACCTGGAAACAATAGGCTATAGCACACCAATATTGCCCGAAAATGCCCCATTCGCACTATTTTGCCCTTTTAACCACCCAAATAGCCTCGAATAAATAAATGGACAATATTAGGATGATCACCAACCTACCTGGCATGCCTTGGTCGATTTTCGAACCATAGCACCCCCGAACCCCGGGCCCATCCCCAAAACCGTGGGCTACAACACACCGATTTATCTCAAAGATGCCTCATTCACGCCACTTCTCCTTTTTTATCACACAAATGGACACGAATAAATAAACGGACTATATTAGGATGATTCCTAACCTCCCTGACATGCCCCGGTAGATTTTTGGACTAGAAAAACCCCGAACCCCAGGCCCACCCCTAAAACCTCGGGCCATAGCACACCGATTTTGCAAAAAAATACCTCATTTGCATCGTTTCGCCTGTTTGGCCACCCAAATGGAACAGATTAAATAAAAAGACCACAGTGGGTCAATCCCCAACCTCCCTGGCTCGCCCTTGTCGATCCCACCCTCTAAACTGTGGGCTATAGCACACCGATTTAGCCCAAAAACTACCCGTTCACACTGTTTCGTCTGTTTGACCACTAAAATGGCCTCAAATAAATAAAAGGACCACACTGGGATGATCCCCAACCTCCCTAGCACACCCCGATAAATTTTTGGGCCAGGGAACCCCTGGGCTACCCTCGAGACCGTGGCAATAGCACACCAATTTTTCCAAAAATGTCCCGTTTGCACCGTTTCACCCATTTGACCATCCAAATGAGCTCAAATAAATAAACGAACCATACTGGGATGATCCCCAACCACCCTAGCACTCCCCGATCGATTTTCAGTCTACGGCACACCCAGACCCTGGGCCCACCCCCAAAACCATGGGCTATAGCACATCAATTTGTCCTGAAAATGCTCCGTTCACGTTGTTTTGTCTGTTTGACCACACAAATGGCCTCGAATAAATAAACAGACCATACTGGGATAATCCCCAACTTCCCTGGGATGCCCTGATCGGTTTTTAGTCCACGAACCCCCCAAACCCCATGCCCACCCTCAAAATCGTAAGCTATAGCACACAAATTTAGCTTAAAAATGCCCCGTTCACATCGTTTGGCTTATTTGCCTACATAAATAGCCTCGAATAAATAAATGGAACATAATGGGATAACGTCCAACCTCCTTGGCATTCGCCGATCAATTTTCGTCCTACGAAACCCCAAAAACCTAGGCCCACCCCCAAAATTGTGGGCTATAGGGCACCGATTTTGCTCTAAAATACCCTGTTCGTGTTGTTTTGCCTATTTCACCACCCAAATAGCATTGAATAAATAAACAGACCACACTGGGACGATCCCTAGCATGCCCAGGTCAATTTTTGACCCACGGTACCCCTGGATCCCGGGTCCACCCCCAAAACCGTGGGCTCTAGCATATTAATTAGGCTGAAAAATACTCCGTTTGCTCGCTTTTCGCATGTTAGACCACCCAAATAGCCTCGGATAAATAAACGGACCACACTGGGATGATCACCAACCTCCCTAGCATACCTCGGTTGATTTTTGGCCAACGGTACCCCCGAAGACCTAGCCCAACCTCGAAACAGTGGGTTGTAGCAAACCGATTTGGCCTGAAAATATCCTGTTCGCGCTGTTTCACCCGTTTGACCACCCAAATAGCCTCGAATAAATAAACGGACCACACTGGGATGATCTCCCATCTCCCTGGCATGCCCCATTCAATTTTTAGCACACAACACCTCTGGACCCCAAGCCCACCCCCAAAAACGTAGGCTATAGCACACCGTTTTGGCTTGAAAATTCTTCGTTCATGTTGTTTCGCCTGTTTGGCCACCCAAATAGCCTCGAAAAAATAACCAGACCATGTCGGGATAATTCCCAACCTCCCTACATTCCCCGATCAATTTTTGACCCACGACACCCCCCAACCCCGGCTCACCCCCAAAACCATTGTTTATAGCACACTAATTTAGCCCAAAAATGCCCCATTTGTGCCATTTCGCCCGTTTTACCACCCAAATAGCCTCGAATAAATAAATATACCATGCGGAGACAATTCCTAACCTCCTTGTCACACCCTGGTCAATTTTTGGCCC
>NW_025884306.1:0-25829 GCF_002878395.1 Capsicum annuum
TTGAACATATAACTAACTTCATAATCCATAATACATTTATAGAAGTATTTCATCAAAACATGTGATAGGTATAACTTGTACATACATGGGTATTTCATGGTATCATGCTAGTTAGGCACTTTTCCTTCATTTAGGCTTTTAATCAAACACATGATAGGCATAATATATGTAGACACCATTATTCAATAATTACACATCATGATTTAACATCTAATTTCATCATTTTAGGGCTTAATCATAAGTTCACATGAATATACATCTATACAAATCAATTCCATATAACATCAATCACCCAACATGGATTTGAATTCAATTGATCATTCTCACCATAAACAAAATAAACCCAACATGAATTTCATAAATAAAATCTAAAATCTTGACTTTAGAAAAGAGATTCTTGCGCTTCATGGACGAAAGGAGTCCATAAATGAACACTATGCATATCTTAGTTTTTGATTTCGTGAAGATTGACGGAGGAAATTTTTTATTCTGAATCTTCTATGAAAAGGCCAAGGTTGTTCTTGAGAGGTTTTTGAGAGAAGAGAGTGTATTTTGGGTGAAAAGTGGCTAAATCACGTGATAAATGGCTTAAATAGGTGTGGGAAATTGATTCTTTTAACCCTGGACGCGTCTTGTAATTTTAGTAAAATTTCCTAAATCGAACCCCTGACGCGACACGGAGCCATCGCGTTGCCACTTCTTTGTGACCTGGAACTTTGGTGCAACTTGGGGGAAATTATGCTGAGACATTGAAAAATGGACAATTCTGAATTTGGGCCCTGGCTCAACACGCCATAATCGCGACCCCTATTGAAATTTGCCAAATGTCATTTCCTCTTATGGCGTGGTGCGCCACTGACTTATATGGCGCTGATTTACGATGGGAACTTATAATAGTCATAACTTCTGACCCTGTTATCGTATATGGGCGAAAGCTTATTGAATTTCCTACATGATAAAAAGTGAAAATATTGAAAATTCCTCATGGAATAATCATCATTCAATTTATAAGCTAATACTAGACATTCTTGAGATGAAATTAATTAGGAAGAAGTATGGGGTATTACTGCCCAACTCCCTGATAAGAGTTTGGCATAATACTTAACTGAGTAGGAGGTATGGACTGGAAGAAAATGAGCTAATTTGATCATCCTATCTACAATGACCCAAACTGAATCATGTTGACGATGAGTACGAGGTAAACCCATCATAAAGTCCATGTTCACTTCTTCCCATTTCCAGGTGGGAATGCTAAACTCCTGCATGGACCCACTAGTCTTGTGATGTATAATCTTAACCTGCTTATATGTTGAGCACTTAGCTACAAACTCTGCAATGTCTCTTCTCATCCCACTCCACCAATAGATCTTCTGCAAATCATGGTACATCTTCGTGTCCCCTAGATGAATAGAGTATCCCGCAACATGCACTTTTGCAACAATTAACTGAATCAATTTATCAATGCCTGGAACACATAGACGACCCTGACAATGCCAAACACTATCTCCCCCTTGGGAGAAAACCTCTACCTTCTGATTTCTGAGTAATTCCTTCAACTGGAGTAGACTGGGATCCCTATCATGCTTTTTCTTCACTTCAGAAACTAGGGATAATTCTGAGCAACTCTGCACCCACACACTACCTTCTACTAAATTGACTAAGCGAATACCTAGTCGGGCAAGCTGATGAACTTCCTAGGATAACTTCTTCTTACTGTCCTCAACATGGGCAACACTACCCATAGACATTCTACTGAGAGCATCGTCTACTTTATTGGCCTTGACCAGATCATACAGGATACTCATGTCATAGTCTTTTAACAAATCTAACCACCTTCTCTGATGGAGGTTGAGGTCTTTCTGAGAGAATACATACTGCAGGCTCAATAGACTCAACATGTACACTATACAAATAGTGTCTCCAAATCTTTAAGGCAAAGACTACAGCTGCCAACTCAAGATCATAAGTAGGGTAGTTCTTATCATGGGGATTAAGTTGTCTAGAGGCATAGGCTATGACCTTACCTCTCTGCATCAAAACATAACCCAATCCGACTCTAGAAGCATCACAGTACACAACAAAGTTGTTTGAACTATCTGGTAGGGTCAAAATTAGAGTTGTAATTAGTCGAGTCTTCAGCTTCTAAAAACTCTTTTCACAAGAATCTGACCACAGGAATTTGACTTTCTTCTGAGTAAATCTGGACTTAAGGGATGCAATAGACAAAAATCCTTCAACAAATCATTGGTAATAGCTGGCTAAACCTAAGAAACTCTTGATATCTAATGGAGAGATGAGCCTAGGCCAGTTTCTCACTGTTTTGGTCTTTTGGGGATCAACTCTAATGCCATCACAAAAAATTATATAGCCAAGGAAAGATACTTACCTGAGAAAAATTTGCATTTACTGTATTTGGTGAATAACTGATGGTTTTTGAGAGTCTGCAATACTATTTTGAGATGATTTTCATGATTGTGTTCTCTACGGGAGTAAACAAGAATGTCATCTATGAAGACTATGACGAAAATGTCCAAGTACTACTTGAACACATGGTTCATCAATTCCATGAAGGCTGTTGGGGCATTGGTAAGACCAAAGTACATAACTAAAAATTCAAATTGATCGTAGCAAGTTTTGGAAGCTATTTTTGGGATGTCACATTCCCTGACCTTGAGCTGATGAAAGCTTGATTTGAGATCTATCTTAGAGAAATAACTGGCACCCTAAAGTTGGTAAAACAAGTCATCGATTATGGGGAGTGGATACTTCTTCTTGACCATAACTTTATTTAACTGACGATAATCTATACATATTGTAACGGAACCGTCTTTCTTATGCATGAATAACACTGGTGCACCCCACGAGGACATACTAGGTTTGATGAATTCCTTATCTAAGAGATCCTTTAACTGATCTTTTAATTCTTTGAGTTCTGTTAGAGCCATTTTGTATGGTGGGATAGATATGGGCTGAGAATCTAGAAGAAGATTAATTTAAAAATCAATTTCCCTTTTGGGAGGAACTCTAGGAAGGTCTTTGGGAAATACATCTGGGAATTCACATGCTACTGACACTGATTCAAGAGTCGGAGTTTCTGAACTAGAGTCCTGGACTCGAATGAGATAGTAGACACATCCCTTAGCTATCATTTTTCTAGCTCGAAGGTAAGAAATAAGTTGACCCCTAAGTGTTGAAGTGCTACCCCTCTACTCTAGGATGGGTTCACTTAGAAACTGAAACTGAATAATTTTATTTCTGTAGTTGACTGAGGCATAGCAGGAATAAAGCCCATCCATGCAAAGAATGACACCAAAATCAGTCATCTCTAATTCGACTAAGTCTGTTGAAGTGATTTTCTAATATACCATAATAAGACAGTTCCTGTATACCCACCGGAATATGATAGATTTACCTACTAGGGTAGAGACTGAGAAGGGCTCTGCTTGGATTTCGAGAATGACTCCAAAATCTACTGTTATATAAGGAGTAACAAAGGACAACGAAGCTCTTGGATCTAGTAAAGTGTAAACATGCAAATGATAAACTTGTAACGTACCAGTGACCACATCAAGGGAACTTTCCTGATCCTGCTGGGACTGAAGAGCATAGAGTCTATTTGGGTGGTACCCCCTAGTGCCACTGGATGAGGCACCCTACTAATTTGGGCGAGCGGACTGAGCTGGGGACAGTTATTCTGACCCTGAGAACCTGACTGGGGACAATCTCTAACTCTGTGGCCTGGCTTGCCACACCCGACACACACATTGCTACCTGCTCTACAGATACCTTGGTGGTTTCTGTCGCACTTCTGGCAAAGGGGATTGGTTCAGGAACTGCTAACACTACCCTAGGGTTTAGGGCCTGATGCTCTATCTCTATTGCTGTCTCTAAATTTTGGCACTAGAGCACTGGCTGAGGATGGAGACGAAACTAAGGATTTTAGGTAGAACTAAGAATGATTCCCACTCCCTAACTAAGGCTATGCGAAGTTGAAACTACCTGTTCTTGCTTTTTTATTCTCCCTCTCTTTCTCTTTATTCTTAGCCTCCTCTATCTGTTGAGCTTAGACCATGAGCCTGGCTATGTCCATCTCTTTAATGAGCATTGTGGTCCTACACTCGTTGACCACACTGCTAGACACCCCTAACACAAACTTACTCATCTTTGCTCTATTATCTGCTACAACATGCGGGGTATATCTGGCTACCTGAGTAAACTTGAGAGAATACTCTTGTACTATTATATTTCCCTACTTCATACTTGTAAACTCCAAAACTTTTATTTCCCCCAACTCTAGTGAGAAGAACCTATTCAGAAAAGTGACTACAAACTCCTCCCATTCTATGGGCCCTACATCTGCTGCTCTCTTCCTTTCACTATTTGAACCACGAGTGAGCCACATCCTGTAACTGATATATGGCCAACTCAGTGCTCTCAACAGTAGTCACCCCCATGATATTTGAAATATTCTACACCTAATTAAGAAATTCCTGAGGGTTGTCATATGAGTTAGACCCAGTAAATAATGGAGGGTTCATTCGGGTGAAGTCCTAAATTTTAGCAGCAACAGTATTGGCCATGGGGTTGGTAGGAATGGCAATTGGGCATTTATTTTAAGCTACCACAGAATGAGCTAGGGTGGTAAAAGCTGCTCTGAACTCCGTGTGGAAGACATGCTCACCCAAAGGATCTGGATAGACGGACTGAGAGGCTGACTGGTCTCCCGTTCCTCTTTCCTAAGTCCTCTTTGGAGGCATATTCTGTAAATAGAAGAGAAGCTAGGATTAGAAAGAGAGTTTAACTGGAGTTCATGCTCACTCGCATGACATGAATACTGAAAGAAGGGAAACTTTCCTAAAACATCTCATAGCCTCCTGTCCATAAGTGTAGCGCACAACACACCTACGCACAAGACTCTACTAGATGTGGATTTTAGACTTTCTAGGACACTTTTAAACCTGGATATAATACCAAGTTTGTAACGCCCCAAGTCTGTACCCCAAATGCTACACGGTACTCATAATCCCGAAGGACTACAAGCTAACCCATGACTGGTACCTGCTATAATAACTATGAAATAAATGCTATAATAATTGCGGAAATAGGCAAAAACATGGGCCATAAGGATAAAATCTATAAATAAATCTGAGTGTAGCATCAAAATACCAAAACTGAATATAAGTACTGAAAAACTAAACATCTGTCTGAAAATACTCTAGTCTAAAAATCCTCAGTTGTCTGAATTATGGAGTTAATGGGATAAACACCTAACTAACTCCATCTACTGAAATAAAACTAAAGTATAGTAAACAATAATCATGTCCCCAAACTATGAGGACTCACCACCACTCTAAAAGTTGAGAATTTGAACTGCTAAGGGTGCTCTGGAGCTCATGCATCTGAACCTATGATATAAGATATCATGGCATAAAGAAAAGCATACATCAGCACTTTGAATATACCGGTATGCTTAGTGAGGTAGGCTGAAAGGCATAGGTTCATATTCATGGACAATAATAACTGAATAACATAAATATTACTAAGTAAGAGTACATACATGAATGCATAGACTGGAACAGTGATCGTGCTAGTATTGAGTACTGAATCATAATAATGATAATCGATATCTGAGTTTTTGAATATTGTATTACTGATTATTTGAATGACTGTATCAGATAGTTCTAAATAATGTTGAACCATACTAAGTTTTGTACTGAGCTAAGTGACTATGTCTGATAGTCCTGAAGCTATAGAACTGAACTGAGTTCTATTTTGAGACTGAGACTGGAACTGAGACTGTGGGAGGTAATCATCTAACCAACATGCCCCTCTCTAAATTGATTGGGGTCCAACCTGTAACCCTAACTGGAAGGGTGTCAGTACCATGCCACGAGTAAAGACAACTGAAGAGATATCCTCATCTGGAAGGTACTCTTATGAGAACGTTGGAACTTTTAACTAATAGGTTAAAACACCTCATCAACCCTTATATAGAAAGTTTGATATCTCAACCTATGCTAGCTATGTAGTTCTGAAATGCAAGGATTGCTTCTAAGGATTACACCCTCTACTGGCAGCTGAGTCCCCATCCTTGGGTTCACTCGGTGTTGAATCCCACTCCCAACTGAATAGACACTGGACTGAATTCTAAACTCTACTAGGCTAGACTAGACTATTACTGATCGTACTATATAACTGAACTGAACTAATTTTACTGCCTGAATTGTGGTGATTTTGAGTTCACTGAATTTTCCTAAGTTCTGTACTAACTGAATTCTACTAATCATGAAATGAATGATTCTACTCTGTGACTGACCATGGCTCTATAAAAGAAGCTAAATTGTCGGTTACAAGTACCGCTAAGAATCGATAGTATAAATGAACAGACATGGCAAAACTTGAACCATAAAAGCTAAGTACTTGATCATCATTCATTCATTGGGGCATTTTGACATATAGTTGCACAATATAACTTGGACATAAGCTAACTTTACATGATTTCATTCTCTTAATAGTTCACATGGACAATTTATTAAGCACTTGGTGAGCACAATATATGCATATAGTATTGACCAACAAGTGAGCATCATAATTCAACTCTAAATTCACAATTCAAGGGTTTATCATCGATTCACATGAATCTGCATATATAATGATCAATTTCATATAATATATATATATATAATCATGAATTACGAACTTAATCCAATTAGCAATCATCGATACACTTTAATTTCAAACATGGAAATCATAAAATCAATTAATTAAAGTTTAAAAGAGATTCTTGGACTCCAAGGGTGGAAGGAACCCTTGGATAAATAGTTACATACCTTTGTTAAAGAATTTCTTAAAGTTTATGGTGGAATCTTGTGCCCTTGATTTGAAATTGAAGCTTCTAGGGTTTTGTTCTTGAGAGATTTTGAGAAAGAATGCCTATATTTGCTCTATAGGGTGTTTAATTTTGTGTTTTGGGGGATGAAGGTCAAGGGAAAAGACCCAAATACCCCCAAGAATGCAGTCTTTTAATGACTACAAACTAAGTTACCAATGTGCAGGTCGATGTGCCGTGTTGATAGAATCGATGCGAAAGCCAATGCATCATGCCAAGTTCATGTTGGCTCACTGGAATTTTCACTGAAGCTAGGCAAAACCATCCATCGACACTATGGTCTACACGACACATCGAGATCACATCGACCTACTATGTTAGTCATTTAAACGTATTTCAAATGAGGTTCAAAAAATTTAAAACTCGTCTGAGAACACCTATGGACCTAGCAGATCATTAATCAACCTAAACATCAATATTTAATGGGTGTAAAGGTCGTTAAATAAGATTACCAACCTTTATAGACTAAAATGACACTAAGTTTGAGTACTTAGCTAAAATATTCTAAGTCAACGACCCCTTGAAAAGCCTAAAGGACTAAATTAAGCTTAGAATTTTGTGGGGTCCTACACCATACCTCTAATTCATTTGAGGATTATGCCAAGCTTTATGTTAAAGAGTTGGTTAGATTGCATGGAGTTTTGTTATCCATTATTTCAGATAGAAGTACGCAGTTCACCTCTTATTCATAAAAGCCTTCCAAAAGGGTCTTGGTACCCAAGTTCACCTTAGTAAATCCTTTTATCCTCAAAAATATAGTCATGTAGAAAGGACCATCCAAACTCTAGAAGATATGTTAAGGGCGTGCGCTATTGACTTTAAGGGCAGTTGGGATGACCATTTGCCACTGATTGAGTTTGCATCTAATAACAGCTATCATTTTAGTATTAAGATGGCTCCATTTAAGGTGCTTTATGGGAGGAGATGTAGATCTCCCATTGTTTGGTTTGAAGTGGGTGAGGGCACAGTGGTAGGGCTTGACTTGGTATTTGATGCTTTAGAAAAGGTTCAATTGATTAGGGAAAGGCTTAAGACAGCTTAGAGCTGATAAAAATTGTATATCGATATGTGTAGAAAGGATCTCGAGTTTGAGATTGGGGATTCTGTGTATCTAAAGATCTCTCCTATTAAAGGAGTGTAGAGGTTTGGCAAGAAGGGGAAACTCAGTCCCCGATATGTTGGTCCTTACCAAATTCTTAGTCGTTTCAAAAAGGTAGCTTACGAGCTTAAGTTTCCTTCAGACTTAGCTTCAGTCCATCCAGTGCTTCATGTCTCGTTTCTAAAGAAATACATAGGTGAACTAGCAGTTGTCGTCCCTATAGAGGGTATAGATGTTCAAAATAGTCTCTCTTATGAAGAGGTTCCAGTAGAAATCCTTGATTATTAGATTTACAGACTAAGGAACAAAGAAGTACCTCTAGTCAAAGTTCATTAGTGGAATTAGTCCATTGAGGGAGCTACTTAGGAAGCAGAAGCAGATATGCAGACCAAGTATCCTTACCTCTTCTCCGCAAATATAGATTCAGCTCAAGGTAACAGTTTTCCTTGAATTTTCTCAGTTCTATACTCAGCTTTTCTTTATGAGTTGGATATCAGTTCAGTTGCATAGCATTCTCATATCATGTATACCCTCACAAAGCAGCTCAATCATGTATCATGTCTACAAAATTTAGTCATACATCAGTTATGCATGTTCAGTATGATAATTCAGTACGTCATTAATTCAGTCATGAAATCATGCTTCAGTTATGCATGACCAGTATGTACATTTAATTTATCAGTATTCTCAGCTTAGTCATATGTATTTGAGGAAGAATATTTCAAAGGGGGAGATATTGTAAGACCCCACAAAATTCTAAGCTTAACTCAGCCCTTAGACCTTGATAAGGGGTCCCATACTTAGAAAATTTCAGTGAAGTGTTTACACTTAGAATTTATTTTAGCCTTCATAAGTTGGATATCTTATTTCATGACTCTTATGACCTTTAATTATCAATTTTTAGGTTGATTCATGATCAGGTATGTCAGTAGTTGTTCCTGAACAAGTTTCAGATTTTTCAAACCTCGTTTGATTCATGTTTGGGAGTCCAAACCAGTGGATTGACATGATCGCGATGTGCCACATTGGTTATCGCATTGATCTTGGGTGTATTTGTACGCCTAAGCACCATAATTTATCCATATTTTAGCTATGTTTAGAGAACAAAGTGCCTAGTTTCTTATTTTTTTACTCTACTTCTATGTAATTGAGCTAACCGATGTGATTAGCATAATTTTAGGCATTAATAAGGTAGATGAAGACATTATGGGACTATAGAATGTGAATGGCACATGACACAAGAGAGAGTAGTTACCTAGACCAAATATGGCGCCTAGAAACTACAATCTAAACCAAATGTGGTGCCTAGAAACTATGTCCAAGACCAGTTTGTCATTTATAATTAGTTCAAGGACCTTGAAGGCAATTATGAGAGAAGAGATTATTAAAAGGTTTAATGCTAAATTTTTATTGATTATTCAATTATTTTGTATTTTTTTTTGGAGAGAGCAGAGAAGGGCGGCTTAGCTTGAGAGAGAGAGAAAATGGTTTTTGCTCTTGCTCTCAGTATTTGCACACCAAGATCGTCTTCTAGTTTTTGGTATGATGAATATTTCTATTATGATTTTCATTTTATTCATGAGTAGCTAAGTTTATTAGTTAGGTTTATGGAAGCCTTGTAGCATACAGTCTATTACATTGGATTTTGAATTCATTATGCATTAATTTGTTTACATCATACTCTCTTCGTTTATCTTGAATTCTCATGGTTGAAAATATAGAGGATATGCCTTAAAATGCAACTTGTTCGAAATAAAGTTTGTTGTTTAGAAAGGAGAGCAGTGACAAGAAAATAGAATTACCAACCCCTATTTCATATGTTAATGCCTTAGAAGGATTAACTACTTGGAGATTTTGTATTGTTTTTGGTAAACGCTTTTGATTTGAGAGAACTAAAGTGAATTAGTCCTTGATGGTTGAGAAACACTAGGATTATGTTATTAAATACAATACATTTCTCTGTAAGCATGATGCATGTATTAATTCGTAAAGCCCAGAGTTAGAAAGTATTGAAAACTATAAGGTGGACATAACCCTAGCTTGCTCTTTCTCTGAATTTGAATACTACTACACTTATTTCATCTTGTTAAACTAAAACCATTAATTTGTGAACTGAATCAAATCCCTCTATTTATTTTACGGAAATGAACGATTAAAAGTCAACTAATATGCGTACAACTTAATTAGCACCATATTCCCTGTGGGATTCGACCCCAACCTAGTTGGGTTATATATTTGAAAACAATCGCTTACTCTCTCGTAAGAGAGGTGTAGTTTGGGTGTAGCACGCATCGGCCATAGTGTGGACCTCATTGACATGGCGCACCGGCGTGGACGTCACTTGTTATTATTTCTGCTCATTAAAAAGACGCATCCAGAGGGGTAATTGGGTAATCTTTCCACCTTTATTCAGCCCCAAAAACATGAAATTAATCATTCCTAGGGCAAAACATTCATTATTTTCTCTCAAATTACTCAAGAACAAACCCTAGGGAATCTACTTTCAAGGCTCAATCTTCAAGAAAACTCCATTAGTATTCATTAATTCAAGTACCAAGGTATGTAAAGTATTCATCCAAGGGTTTCCTTTCATCCTTGGAGTTCAAAAATCTCTTTTAAAACTTCAAGTTTATTTATTTCATAAATTCCATGTTGGGTTTGATTGTATCCATTATTATGATGTTAATTGGATTTCTAATCCATGACTTATTACAAGATTCATATAAATTTATTTGACAAGTGTGTTGTATTATGTGAATTCATGTTCAGGTCCTTGAATTGTAAATTTGGAATTTGAAATCATGATATCCACATGTTGTTGGGTATTATGACTATAGATTATGTTCCCCCAATTGTTTGATAAATTGCTCGTGTGAATTAAATGGGGAAATCATGACATGCTAACATATGTTCAAGATTATGTCCTACAAGTGTTTGGTAAATGTCCCTATGAATGAGTTATGAACATTGTAATATTTTCAAGATTATGCTATGTTTACTTTTCATGCTATCGAGTCCTGGGGGTAGTTAATACTAGAAAATTTAGTTGTTTATCTAGAATTACAGTAAGCTACAGAATAGTATCAGTGTTGTCACAAACAGTAATACTCAGAAATCAGTCACATTTCAGTATTCAGTCTAAAACTTAGTAGTGTTTAGTTCAAAACTTAACTTAGTAGTACTCAGTTCAGAACTCAGTAAACTCATTCAGCTAATAAAACTCAGTAGTACTCCATCAGATAATAGAACTCAGTTCAATTCAGTTAGACAGAACGATCAGTAAAAGTTTAGTCTAGCCTAGTATAGTCTAGAAATCTGTTCAGTGTCTATTCAGTTGGGAGTAGGATTTAGCACCAAGCAAGAATAGGCATGACGAATTTCCCGTCAGATAGGTATAGTCGTTAGTAGCAATCCCTGCACTTTAGAACTTTGTAGCCAGCACAGGAGGAGGATTCATCCATCAGACTTGGCTTGACTACCTCCCAGGGTTCACCCATCAAATTATGCTTGACTCCGCCCAGGTGTCACCCGTTAATTAAAGGTGAGATCCTATTTTTTTAGTGTTAGTACCCGTGGCATGGTATTGGTGATGTTCAAACTTTTAATGGAACATTTTAGGCCTTTTTCTTAGAATAACTGTGTGTTTTCAAGCAACTATTATTGTATTTAACATTGTACTTTAGTGTTTTCAGGATAAGAACTAAGCGTAAAGAATAACTTGGATAAACTAGGTAAAACAAGGAAAAATATAACAACCAATGGCTTAGGCGACGGACTATCGACCTTACGATGAACCGTCGGCCTAAATCATCGCCCAAAAAAAAATACAGAATCACTGGAAATCCTGTGACGGTTCAGGCAATGGACCGTCGACCTTGTTATGAACCGTTGGCCTAAAACATCATGCAGAAGTAGAATGCAGAATTACTGGAAGTCCTGCGATAGTCCAGGCAATGGATCGTCGATCCTGTGATGAACAAGGCTTGGAGTCAGAAGGGCCTTAGATAGGCTCAGAAAGGCCTCACACATGGCCAAGAGTATGAACAAGGCTTGGAGTCATTGTAACTCACGTGCTTGACTTTATGTGAAAGGTCTCAAGCTAGGAATTCCCATATCATCCTCTTCATCTTGAAGGGAATTTGTTCTTAAATTTGGATCATTGCCATCCTCCACCGTTTCCACCCGAGAGAGATCACAAACGTTGAAAGTGTTGTTCACTTGATATTCCGGGGATAGATCAATCTTGTAGGCATTGTCATTGATCGTTTCTAATACTTCGAATAGGCCATCACCCTATGGCATCAACTTAGCATTCCTTTGAGACAGGAATCTATCCTTCCTTAGGTGCACCCACACCCAATCTCCTGGTTTAAGAATGAGCTTTCTTCTTTCTTTGTTGGCTCGCCTTATAACTTTTTAGTTTTTCTTATCCAACCACAACCTCACCTTGTCATGTAGATTTTTCATGGCCTCATCCTATTTGCTTCCATCTAAGATTATCATAAGATTACTTGGCAAGGGGGTGAGGGGGCTGATGCCGTATACACACTCAAAAGGTGTCATCCCCATGCTCGAGTGTATAACACGATTATAACCAAACTCAATCAATAGTAAGTGCTCCTCCCAATAAGTCATTTTTTCTTTAACCATAGACCGTAGCATAGACCCTAAGGTCCTATTTACTACTTCCATTTGGCCATCGGTTTGTGGGTGGAATGAAGTCGAAAACAGCAACTTAGTACCAAGTCTACCCCACATGGACTTCCAAAAGTGGCTTAGGAATTTAGAATCCCTATCACTCACTATAGTCCTCGGAACACCATGAAGTTTTACAACATTATCAACAAACAAAGAGGATACACTAGGCGCATCATCACATTTAGAACAAGGAATAATGTGAGCCATCTTGGAAAACCAATCCACCATGACAAAATACTACCCCGCCCCCTTCTAGTCCTCGGCAATCCCAACACAAAGTCCATTGATATGTCAAGCCAACGACACAAAGGGGTGGACAATGGGGTGCACAACCTATGGGGTTGGAGCCGTGACTTGGCTTCTTTGCACTCAACACATTGGCAGCAAATCCGGGCCATATCCTTGTGAATTCTAGGCTAATAAAATTATTCTTCCAAAATTCTGAGGGTCTTCTCGACCCCAAAATGGACCATTAGACCGCCATTGTGTGCTTCTCTCATAAATAATTCTCTCTACAAACTTGAGAGAACACATAATCGTCTACATTTAAACAAGTATCCATCAAATTTGGTATAGGGATGGGAACCTCTATTCGTAACCCACCTATCCCTTTCCAACTCTTCACTTTCCCTATAGATAGGAATGAAGTGAGGGTCCTCGAGATATAAAGACTTGAGGCTTTCAAACCCCATCAACTTAGATGACAAAGTGGACACAAGCACATGATTTGGGGTCAAATCATGGGCAACAACATTGTCTTTACCCTTCTTGTATTGAATAACACAAGGGAAAGTTTCAAGAAATTCAATCTATTTGGCATGCTGCCGGTTAAGCTTGTCTTGTGCCCGTAGATGCTTCAAGGATTCATGATCCATTCGGATCACGAATTCTTTAGGCCACAAATAATGTTGCCAAGTGGCCAAGGCTCTAATCAAGGCATACTACTCTAAATCGTGCGTAGAGTAGTTTAGAGTTGCTCTTTTGAGCTTTTTACTAAAGTAGGCATAGGCTTCAATTCTTGCATTAAAACTACGCCTATGCCAACTTTGGTTGCATCACATTCGACCTTAAAAGTCTTGTCAAAATTCAGCAATTGTAGCAAAAGGGCCGAGATGAGCACAACTTTCAAGTCCTCGAAGGCCTTAGCTTGTTCATCTCCCCACTTGAAAGTCCGATCCTTTTTAATCACTTCGGTCAAGGAGGCGGCAATGGTCCTAAATCCTTTAACAAAACATCTATAAAAACTAGCCAACCCATGGAAGCTTCTCACTTCACCTACGATTTTGGGAGTTGGCCAATTTTTAATGGTGTCAATCTTAGATTCATCCACTTCGACCCCTATTGAGCTCACCACAAACCCAATAAATACAACCTCATGGACACTAAAAGAACACTTTTCTAGATTAGCATATAACTTCTACTTTCGGAGGACATCAAACACACATTATAAATGCTTTACATGCTCATCTAAGGACTTACTATACACCAATACATCATCAAAATAAACAACAACAAACTTTCCGATAAATGGCTTCATTATATGATTCATTAGCCTCATGAAAGTACTTGGAGCATTTGTTAGGCCGAATGGCATAACTATCCATTCATAGAGACCGAATGTGGTCTTGAAGGCGGTTTTCCATTCATCACCCGGTTGCATACTAATTTGGTGATAGCCACTCCTCAAATAAATTTTAGAAAACAAACACGAACCATTCAATTCATCAAACATATCATCTAACCTAGGAATAGAGTGACGATATTTTACCGTTATCTTGTTGATGGCTCGGCAATCAACAAACATATGCCAAGTCCCATCTTTCTTGGGAACTAGTATCACCGGAACCACACAAGGGGTCATACTCTCCTTGATATATCCTTTGTTAAGGAGTTCCTCAACTTGGCGTTGTAATTCCTTGGTATTCATCGGGTTGCTCCTATAGCCAGTTTGTTGGGCAATTGTGAACCCGGCACAAAATCTATTTGGTGCTCAATTCCCCGAAGTGGGGGCAATCCTTGCGGTAATTCCTTTGGGAATACATCCTCCTAAACCTGCAAAACATGAGAAATAGGAGGAGAAATGGAAATCTTAGTGGCGTTAGTGTTAAAATAATGAGCCAAGAGGAGCATCGGAGTGTCCTCATCATGATCCACAAATAATTCTTTCCTCCTAGCCATCATCACCACACTTCCTTGCCCCTTTGAAATTAGGATCCCCTCGGTTTCCCCTACTCCCTCACTCTCGGTTTCCCCTACTCCCTCACTCTCGGGTTCCCCTTTTTTCCCTCACTCTCGGCCTTCTTTCCCTTTTCCCTCAATTCCCGCATATTTTGGTATAATTCATTCACTTTGGAAGGCAATAATGGATGAAGAGCGACCTTTTGGCCATCCTTCTCAAGTGTATACCGATTGGACCTTCCATCATGTTTGGTCGACCTATCGTATTCCCAAGGCCTTCCTAACAACAAGTGACAAGCTTACATTGGTATCACATCACAAAGCAGCTCGTCATGGTAGTTGGCTACCTTAAAACGTACCACACATTGCCTTGTGACCTTTAACTTGTCGCATTCATTCAACCATTGTAACTTGTAAGGACTAGTGTGAGGTCTAATCGGCAATTTCAAAAAGTTTACCATTGCAACACTAACCGCATTCGCATAACTTCCACTATCTATCACCATAGTACACACACTTCCCTTCCAGGACATTTAGTATGGAATAAATTCTCCCATTGGCTAGGGCCATCTATCGCCTTACTAATCATGGCACGCCTCACTACAAAGTTTGGAACCACGCACTCCCCTTCTTCGGATAAGCATCCTCACAATCATCATCATCATGTGGCTCATTTTTGGGTTTCTCTTTATCTTGAGGCTCGGCCTCATTCTCTTCTTTTTTAAGACCCACTTCATCACCAAGGTAATACAATCTCCCTTCCGTTAGGATCACATTGCGTCGGTTTGGACATTTATTGGGTTTATGTCCCCAACCTTGGCACTTGAAACATTGGAACCCTTTAGGATTAGGATACTTGTGAGCTTCTTGCCATGGAGGAAATTTATGGACTGTTTTAGGCTCGGACAGCCTTGTAGTGGCGGGTTGGTCCTTTTTCTTGGGCCAACCCGAAGATGGTTGAACCATATCTTTGCTCCTCGGCCAACCCGAGGTTGATAGTCTCTTTTCCTTGAACGACGACCTCTCTTTAAGCTCCCTTTCAATCTCAAGAGCCACTTGGAAAATCCCTTCAACGGTATCAAACTACTGAAGCATCAAATGAGTGGAAATCTCTTTGTTCAACCCACACTTGAACCGAATGATGTCATGGCCAATTTTTCTCCCCGATGATCAAGCTTCAACATGAGTTGTTGAAACTCATCATAGTATGCCATAAAACTTTAATTCCCTTGTCACAAATAGTACAACCTAGCAAGAAACTCATGACAATAACTTTTGGGAAGATACCGTTGCCTCATTAGGTACCTCAACCGAAACCATAGTGGTGGTTGTCCCTCTACCAACTCTTTCCCAAACCGCTTGACGTATTCCTACTAAGTGTTAGCATAGCCTTCAAAATGAGCTATGGTATAACAACTCTTCTTATCCTCCGAGATATCATTCACTTGAAACACTTTATCACACGCCGACTCCCAAGCAAGATACACCTCGAGGTCACTTTTACCCTTAAAGATAGGTAGGCTCAATTTGATGGTATTGATGCCTACGTCTCTCTCTAGGTGTCGGTTTCCCCTTTCTCCATACCATCGGTATCTCCTTGGATCCAAACGACCTCCTCTCATCTCTTCCTCCCTCATGTAGGCATCATCAAAGTCTCCATACCCTTCATAATCCTCTCTACCATATTCCTCAAGGTGGATGGGACGATTTTGGACATTTGGAACTTGAGTCAGAGGAATTGGATTTTATGAAAGTGGTGGTCTTTGGTTTAGTGGAGCTTGGAAGGGAGGGTTCGGATTTTGTAGAGGCAATTGACATCCGAGTACCTCTTGCGGAACTTGAGACATTTGGGAATGGGCTGGTCTATTGGAGTCTCGGTTTAGAGGGTTATAAGTGGTTTGGCTTGCGGCATTTAGTGGAGCTAGTGAAGGATTTGGCAATTGTGGCCATGTTTTGGGAGTAACGATGGCGGAGGAATTTCTATCATGTCCACTTGACGAAACATGTCAAGGAGTAGAAGGACGAGAGTTTCTTTGACTCTCCACTTGTTCTAACCTCCCTCTAATAGTTGTCACTTCTCCCCTTATGGCTCCTACTTCCGTACTCAACCTTTCAAGAGCTCAGGTCATAGCCTCAAGTGTGACCCTCATATTCTCCATTTCATTAGAATCCACATTTTGAGACGTGGTTCCCTCCATTATCAAGGTATCACCTACACAAGCAACAAACAAGTTAGTTTAAAATCCCTCTCCTGTCTCACACTCTCTTGGTTCACTCACACTCAAGTTCCACAAGAGTTGTAGATTGGCTAGGAACCCATGAATCTGTAAGGTATGAGTATGCTCTTTCCCAGAATGTATTATTTTTTAAAACTCAAAGAATTCTTGTCGGACTAGATCTAATAGTTACAACGTATTCAAATGACAAAAGCACACAAACAAACTTTGACACGAACACAAGGCTTCAAGTGACTAATTGACAAGCTAGTAGGAATGTACTAGTTTGTTAATTAGTTCTCAAGTCAATTAGAGGAAACTAGGAATCAATAATTAGAAACTAGAACATCAAAATTTGAGCTTAATTATCACATGAATGGTAGCTAGAGTGACGTAGAAGCATGTCAGTGGCCACGGGTCCACATAAATAGTTCATCAACTTGAAGTCTTAGTCCCCTTAGATCTTTTGTAATGGATGACTTGTTATTGGGATGGAAAACATAAAGTGTTGTAACATTTTTCAAACCCCCTTATTTTTTTTTCTTTTTTTTCAAACTCAAAAGGTGTTGTTTGACCTCACTAGTCCCACAAGACAAGATTCCTTATTTTAAGGAAAAGTGGTTGTCAAGTCTTGAAAAGGTGATGTTGGCAAGTTTTCTCACAAAAAATTTTCAATTTTGTCTTACAACCTTTTTGGATCTATTTATCTTTATAGAAGTTAAGACATAAGATGAGGAGAAGTTTAGGATGAACACAGCATCAACACCTTCAAGAACACAACAACAATACACCACAATGGTCACTTCCAAGTTTTTTTTTTCACAACACAATTATCTTTTTCATTAAGATCAACATTAGATTTAGACACCCTTTGTGTTGATGAGAAGAAACCAACACAAGAAACAACTAAACAAGTAAAACTTTTGTAGATCTACAATCAATTTTTTTTACCAAAATGTTCAAGAACACACTTTTTGGTAAGAGCTTTCCAAGATTGTTTTTGTAAGAAAAAAACCTAGCCTTAAGCTTTAATACCAAATGATACAATGCTAAATGTGTATCAAGAGATTCCAACCAACACAAGAACAACAAGATGAACAACAAAGTGCTAGTGAATCGAAAATGGCCACAGACGGCTTCACTAGGCTTGCAACACTTGTTTGAACTAGAAAAGTGAGTTTAACAAATAAGAACAACAAAGATAATATTGCTAGTGAATCGAAAGAGCCCCACATGGCTTCACTAGACTTTTATATTCAACAACACAATGTTAACAAGATTTACAAAGAAAGAGATAGAAACTTGACACACAATATTCATTAATCTAAGAACCCTAACAAGAGAAAGGACCCTAAGACTAATAAATATCAATATCAATACCAAGTTCTTACTTGGACCAAGAGGAACTCAAAGAACCTCAAGAACCTAGTTTCTAGCCAAGATACAATACTAGTATCACTCTACTAGTGAGAATTTGGTTTTGGCTTCTCTAAATGATAAGAAAGAGAAGTCAAAAATTTACAAGTCTTTGTTTCTTGAATAATAGAAATGAACTAAAGCAAGACTAGCCCTATTACATGGCTTATATAGTCACTTAAAAAAGAGGGACAAAGACCAAATTACCCTTGGCATTTAAGTGGGTAGTTTTGGGGTGTCTTCGTGGGCCTCTTTACATTTTATTAAATATAGGCCCTTAGATGGACTCACAAGGGCATCAACATGGCCAAGAATGTGAACAAGGCTTGGAGTCATTGAAACTTACGTGCTTGGCTTCGTGTGAAAGGTCTCGAGCTAGGAATTCCCATATCACCTTTTCATAACACTCCACCAATACATTTTCTTGAGGTCATGATACATTTTGGTCGAATCATGATGAACAACATAGCACGATTCATGCGCCTCAACCAATATCATTTCATGCAAACCATCAATGTTAGGAACACATTACCTCTTTTGGTGTAACAAAGCACCATCACCACTAACCTCAAATACCATTGCCTTTTGCCCACCCATATCATTCTTGATTTTCATCAAGATAGGATCTAGCATTTGCTTCTCCTTGATTTCAGCACCAAGATACAACACACCACCTTCTATATCATCACACCACCATCCCCGACGTCTAGATGACGAACTCTATGATTAGCCAAGTGGTGAATATCCTTCACTAACTTCCACTTCTCTCTTTCCACATGAGCTAAAATCCCTATGGATAACCTACTAAGAGCATCAACAACCACATTAGCTTTACCTGGGTGGTAGTGAAGACTCATATCATAGTACTTGAGAAGCTTCAACTATCTCCTTTGCCAGAGATTTAGCTCCATTTGAGTGAACACATACTGTAGACTCTTATGATCAGAAAAGATGTCCACGTGCACTCCGTATAAATAATGCCGCCAAATTTGCAAAGCAAAAAACACTACTAAAATCTCTAAATCATAAGTAGAATAATTACTTTCATGTACCTTCAACTGCCTGGAAGCATAGGCAATCACCTTTCCATGTTGCATCAAGACCCACCCAAGTCTCATCTGAGATACATCATAATAAATCACAAATCCCCCAGTGCCTTTAGGAAATGTCAAAATCGGAGCCGAAGTTATCTTATCCTTAAGCTTCTCGAAACTACCTTCACAAGCATCTGACCAAGAAAACTTTGCCTTCTTCTGAGTCAACTTAGTCAATGGGGAATCTATCATTGAGAAACTTTTTATGATATGCCTGTAGTACCCAGCCAAACCCAAGAAGATCCAAATGTCGGGTGGATTCATGGGTCTAGGCCACCTTTCAACCATAACAACCTTTGGTAGATCCACCATGATCCCCTCACCAGAAATAATATGACCAAGTAAAGTTATAGAGTTCAACCAAAACTCAAACTCGGAGAATTTTCCATATAACTGTTGATCCTTCCAGGTCTGCAATACCACATGGAGGTGATTTGCATGATCCATCTCACATTTTTTAAGACACCAAGATGTCATCTATGAACACAATGACAAATAGATCCAAAAACTACCTGAAAACCTTATTCATTAGATCTATAAATACCGCTGGCACATTTGTCAAACCGAAGGACATAACCAAGAACTCAAAGTGCCCATACCGACTATGGAAAGATTTCTTAGGGATATCCATCTCCCTAATCTTAAGCTAATGATGCCCCAATCTAAGATCAATCTTAGAAAAGAATTTTATACCTTGCAACTGATCAGACAAGTCATCTATCCCACTCAATAATTGGTTCACCAGGAACCTTTAGAGATTAAGCTTTGAGCTCTAAGATATGAAATAAACGTCCCCTTAGTATCTAGGGAACCACCCTCCCACTCAATAACTGGTTCACCAGGAACCTAAAGAAAACCTTACAGGTTTGACAATCTAAGGGCACATAATAAGAGTGTAACCATCCATCCCTAGAATAACGTCAAATTCCACTAAATTATGTTTAAAGAAATCCAGCAAGGTTTCCTTACCACCAACACATACCACCCCCTATAGAACCTTTTTAGCAATTATAGAGTTACTTACTGGAGTAGAAACAGAAAAGGGATTCAAAATAACCTCGAGATCAAAACCAAAATACACAGCTACATATAGGGTCACATAAGAAAGAGTGGACCCCAGATCAAGCAAGAAATACATGTCACGAGAAAAGACTCGTAACGTACCCATTATGACATCAGGTGATGCCTCAGAATCTTGCTAAGTAGCAAGAGCATATAACCTATTTTGACCCGCCCCAGTACCAGGAGCAGAAATTGATGCAGAAGGCACCCTTTGGTGCAGAAGCATAAGATGAAGCAACCAAAGCCACACTCACTTCTGAAGCACCCTTACAAACTGAATAGTTTCTAAGTATATGGCTTAGCTGACCACATTTAAAACATATGTCTCTCCCTTTATCACAGAAAACCCTATGAAACCTACCACAGAACCGACAAGGAGGGCATGATGAGGACAACTGAGCCCCACTTTCCTAAGATTGGGCAGCCTATGCCCAAAAATTATCACCACTTTGTTGACGCCTATCACCCGATTATTTCAGGTAAGAAGCACTAACTGTAGAGAGGAAATCAGAACTCCCCCACTTTTTCTTTGGCTATTTACGACCATCCCGACCACTTTTTCATTGAACACCACCTTGATCAAAGAACCTAAGCTTCTTACTCTACCTTTCCCTAAACTCATCCTATTTCATATTTTCTTTCTCCACCTCTTGCATATGAACAACAAACCTGGAAATATTTATGTCATTGACTAGCAATGTAGTTTTGCTTTCAAGGATTAATTCCCAAGACAGTCCTAAGGAGAACTTTTTCATCTTGGCCCTCATATCAGATACCAATTTTGAAGTATACCTTGACAACTGATGAAACCTCAAGGCATATTCCTTGACTGACATCTTTTCTTGCCTCAAATTAATAAACTCCTCCGCTTGTATTTCCCTCATCAACTGAGGAAAGAAGTGGTTCAGAAAAGCATTGGAGAAAGTCTTTTATAAATATGTCTCCTCAATATCACCTTTTTCCTCATCCTATTCCTCATACCATTGGCATGCCATATTATTTAGCTGATAAGCCATAAAATCACCCCTTCCACATTCGTGGACTGCATCACCCTAAAGATTTTCTCTATTTTATCGAAAAAAACCCTGAAGATCCTTCTTCACCAGCACACCAATAAAAGTAGGTGGATTTATTTTCATAAAGTGGCCAACCCTTGTGGCCTCAATAGATGACATACCAAACTTACCCCACTCAGCCTGAGCACCAACCAACTGAGCAATAATATGAATCGATTGACAGAATTTTGCATTAGTCACCTCACCCTAAGGAGGACTAGTAGCAGTAAAAATTACTGAAACTTTAAGAATATCAGAGACTGGACCCCTAGACTGAGTATGGATCCCCTGAGTAGTATATGTCCCTTCAATATTGTCTCCAGTTAGGATAGAAGAGTTACCTTGTATCTCAGATCGTTGAGGCGTGATCTAAAAAGTGAACAAATAGAAATTGGAAAGGACCTCAGACTTTGCAACTTGAAAATAAAATACCAAGAAAGTGAAACATTCTTAGATGTCTTGTAGCCTTTTCCTTATGAGTGTGGCATGCTACATACCCCTAAAAGAGACTCTACTCGACACAACTTTGTGGACTCGCAATTGACCATGAACCTAAAGCTTTGATACCAACTTAACATTACCTGAACTGAGGCCTTGTCGTAATGGGCATCCCAAGTTCACCAAGGACCAAAGACTACCCCTGATACCTAACCCAACCAACCAACATATACCCCAAGTTGTATGAATTTTAAACATATAACAAGTGGCATATTTTATATAGTTTCCAGACTCCAGGATAGGTCTATGACTGTGACCGACCCAAATAAGTCCAACCGTTCAAACCCAATTATTAACCAATTACCAAGCCAAAACCATAAGCCAACAGCCAATAGAATCACCAATTTCTTGTCCATAACATAATATAAAAGGATAGAACACTCATAAATTTAGTCCAACGGTATCATCCCCAATACAAATGCTAATATTAAAACTGACGCCACTACTGATCCCATCTATTCCAACCTATAGTAGTTCCACAAAAGTATTTAACCAACAGAAAAATAATATTCAATTGGGATATGCCCCCAACCATAGCCAAAACCAATATCTATATAATATCCGAAATATGAAAAGATGTCCATGATATGAAATGGATCCTGCCAAAATATGAAAGCTCACCACTTTAATTCAATAGCTGATTCTAAATCCGATCACTAAGCAGGAGGAGTAAAATAGTCAATTCCTATATCACGTGGGGATACAGCAACCCGAGGATGGGATAGCGAGTGAACACTAGCAAGTACTCAGGATAAGGATAAAATAATGTCATCCAATAAAACCTAGTAAACCAACCATATACACACAACCATATATATATAAATGCAACCATGTCGGGAAAGGAAGACAGGTTTAGCATGCCTTTAAAACCTATTAACCTGGGTATATGTAGCTTAACCATTCTAGAACCACCACGGGCTATATAGGTCCATTGCAACTATAAAGCCTCGAGCCTGGTGCTTGAAATGCTATATGGTGCTCATGACCCCGAAGGACGATAAGCTAACCCACAACTGATATCTTACTTATACACTACATAATATAATATAATAATGCAATAACATGCACTGAAAGGCCATAAGGTTCAATACTGAACATGATCTGAATAATATAACATTTGTGTGGGGTGATAAAATATCCAAAACAAAACTAAACATACTGAAGTCTGAAACATAATAGTCTAGAAAGCCTCTAACTGAATGAACTGTCTTAAGTAATGAGTTGATTGGACATGTCCCCAACTAACTCCAACTAATAAACTAATTAATGAGATGATAGGGAAATAATCATGTCCTCAAAAGATAAGGACTCACTTCTAACTCTGTCTGCGGATATTTGGAATCTACTGTTGCTTTGGAGCTCGTGTCTCTGAACTAATGGTATAAGCACCATAGCGCAAATGTGTCAGTACTTTGAATGTACTAGTATGCATGTGAGGTAGGTCGAATGCATGGGGTTCATGTGCATGAATAATAATAATAACTGACTAACTATCATGGCATGAGAATATATGCATGAGACATAAAGTTTGACACTAATACTGTGATAACATAATTACTGAATCTGAATATAATTGATAACATGAGTGACTGTATCTGACAGTCATAAATCTGATGGAACTATCTGAGTTTCGTACTATATCTGAGTTCACTGTATCTGACAATCTTAAAATCTGATGAACTATCTGAATTCTATTAGTGAGACTGATTCAGTGTATCTAACAGTCCTAATTTTGTAACATGAAATTATGGAAAGTATTTATCTAACCGGCATGCCCCTGATATGCCATTATGGCTGAGTTAGGGTCCGATCTGTAACCCTAGTTTGAAGGGTGTAAAAACTGCACTATTGGCAAGGACAAGCTATAGGCGACCATCATCTAACAGTATCCCCTATACGAGAATGGTGGGGCCCTTATTTGACAGTGTTTATCAACCTCATCAACCCACATCGGCCAGTGTTGATGTCTCAACCTATGCTGGTTACATAGTTTTGGAATGCAAGGATGACTTCTAAGGACCACACCCTTATCTAATAATCTATGTCCCCATCCTTGGGTTCACTCGATGCTAATTTCTACTCCCATCTGAATAGACACAAAACATGATTTAACTGAACTGAACATAGGCTGAATTACTGAATTCCATTAATGACGGAATACTACTAATATCTGATGAATGACTAAGTTTATGAGATCATGGAAATTTTATGAGACATAAGACTATCTGAAGTCTAAGGATTTATAGCTTGACTGAGAGTAACGTGAAAACATGACATTGGCTCTAGGCACATAACTAATGTTTCAGGTACGAGTACCCCCAGGACTCGATGGAAGAAATTTGACCAAGCATAAATTACTTGAACATATAACTAACATCATAAACCATAATACATTTATAGAAGCATTTCATCAAAACATGTGATAGGCATAACTTATACATACATGGGGATTTCATGGTTAAATGCTAGTTAGGCACTTTTCCTTCATCTAGGCATTTAATCAAACATATTGTAGGCATGGAATAAGT
This sequence comes from Capsicum annuum, assembly GCF_002878395.1. NCBI lineage: Eukaryota > Viridiplantae > Streptophyta > Magnoliopsida > Solanales > Solanaceae > Capsicum > Capsicum annuum. The sequence goes on from NW_025884306.1 coordinate 24,734, forward strand.
AAACACCATTGTACAATAATTAAACATCATGGTTCAATTCTAATTTCATCATTCAAGGGTTTAGTCATAGGTTTGCATTAATCTATATCTATAATAGTTTAATCCATATAAAATTTATCACCCAACATGGAGTAGAATTCAATTTCTTATTATCCACATGAACAAGAGCAGCCCAATCATGATATTCATAAGAAAATCCATAAACTTGAATTTAGAAAAGGGATTCTTTGACTTCATGGATAAAAAGAGTCCATGAATAAACACTATTTATACCTTAGTTCATGATTTTGTGAGGATTGACGGTGAAACCTTCTTGAATTTAAATCCCCAATAGAAACCCTAGCTTGTTCTTGAGAGAAACTTGAGAGAAACTAGCATATTTTGGGTGAAGAATAGCTAAATCATGTGTTATTAGGTTTAAATAGGGATAGGAAATCGACCCTTTTAACCCTTGGACGTGTCTTGTAATTTCAATAAAATTTTCCAAAACTAGGCCCTTAGAGCGACGCGGCGCTGTCGCACCATGTCACTGGAATTTGACAATCAGGAAACTGAGGGATGGTGCAACGCGGAGCCATCGCATTGTCCTTTCCTATGTGACCTGGAACTTTGGTGCAACGTAAGGAAAATTGCGCTGAGATACTGGAAAATGGAAAATTTTGAATGTGGGCCTTAGACGATGCCCCATAATTGTGGACCCCTACTGAAATTTTCCAAATGCCATTTCCACTTGTGGCGCGAAGCGCCACTGACTAATATGTCGCTGTTTTACAACGGAAACTTTAAATTGTCGTAACTTCTGACCCGGTTATCGGATTTGGGAGAATCTTATATCGATGGAAATCTTATTAAATTTTACCACATGAAAAAAAGTAAAAATCTTCAAAATTCCTCATGGAATAATCATCATTCAATTTAGAAGATAATACTAGACATTCTTGAGATGAAATTAGCTAGGAAAAAGTACGGGGTATTACAATATCTCCCCCTTGAGAACATTCATCCTCGAATGAGACTGGCTGAGAGGGGATAAAATACAACTGACGTACATACTGAACATGAATAACTGGAACATGATCTAATGACTGACATGACT
>NW_025884306.1:28829-41634 GCF_002878395.1 Capsicum annuum
CCTGTGGTCAGATTCTTGTGAAAAGAGTTTTTAGAAGCTGAAGACTCAACAAATTACAACTCCAATTTTGACCCTACCAGATGGTTCAAACAACTTTGTTGTGTACTGTGACGCTTCTAGAGTCGGATTGGGTTATGTTTTGATGCAGAGAGGTAAGGTCATATCCTATGCATCTAGAAAATATAATCCCCATGACAAGAACTACCCTCCTTATGATCTTGAGTTGGCAGCTGTAGTCTTTGCCTTAAAGATTTGGAGACACTATTTGTATAGTGTAGATATTGAGTTTATTGAGCCTGCAGTATGTATTCTCTCAGAAATACCTCAACCTCCGTCAGACAAGGTAGTTAGATTTGTTAAAAGACTATGACATAAGTATCCTGTATGATCTGGTCAAGGCTAATAAGGTGGACGATGCTCTCAGTAGAATGTCTATGGGTAGTGTTGCCCATGTTGAGGATAGTAAGAAGAAGTTAGCCTAGGAAGTTCATCAGCTAGCCCGACTAGGTATTCACTTAGTCAATTCAGTAGAAGGTAGTGTGTGGGTGCAGAGTTGATCAAAATTATCCCTAGTTTCTGAAGTGAAGAAAAAGCAGGATAGGGATCCCAGTCTACTCCAGTTGAAGGAATTAGTAAGAAATCAGAAGGTAGAGGTTTCCTCCCAAGGGGGAGATAGTGTTTGGCATTGTCAGGGTCGTCTATGTATTCCAGGCATTGATAAATTGATCTAGTTAATTGTTGCAAAAGTGCATGGTGCGCGATACTCTATTCATCTAGGGGACACGAAGATGTACCATGATTTGCAGAAGATCTATTGGTGGAGTGGGATGAGAAGAGACATTGCAGAGTTTGTAGCTAAGTGCTCAACATATAAGCAGGTTAAGATTAAGCATCACAAGACTAGTGGGTCCATGCAGGAGTTTAGCATTCCCACCTAGAAATGGGAAGAAGTGAACATGGACTTTATGACGGGTTTGCCTCGTACTCATCGTCAACATGATTTAGTTTGGGTCATTGTATATAGGATGATCAAATTAGCTCATTTTCTTTCAGTCCATACCTCCTACTCAGTTAAGTATTACGCCAAACTCTATATCAGGGAGTTGGTCAGTAATACCCCATACTTCTTCCTAGCTAATTTCATCTCAAGAATGTCTAGTATTAGCTTATAAATTGAATGATGATTATTCCATGAGAAATTTTCAATATTTTCACTTTTTATCATGTGGGAAATTCAATAAGCTTTCGCCCATATACGATAACCGGGTCAAAAGTTATGACTATTTTAAGTTCCCATTGTAAAACAGCGCCATATAAGTTAGTGGCGCACCACGCCATAAGAGGAAATGACATTTGGCAAATTTCAGTTGGGGTCACGATTATGGCGTGTTGCGCCAGGGCCCAAATTCAGAATTGTCCATTTTTTAATGTCTCAGCACGATTTCCCCCAAGTTGCACCAAAGTTCCAGGTCACAAAGAAGTGGCAACGCGATGACCCCGTGTCGCGTCAGGGGTTCAATTTAGGAAATTTTTACTAAGATTACAAGACGCGTCCAGGGTTAAAAGAATCAATTTCCCACACCTATTTAAGCCCTTTATCATGTGATTTGGCCACTTTTTACCCAAAATACACTCTCTTCTCTCAAAAACCTCTCAAGAACAACCTTTGTCTTTTCATAGAAGATTCAGAATAAAAAATTTCCTCCGTTAATCTTCACAAAATCAAAAACTAAGATATGCATAGTGTTCATTTATGGACTCCTTTCGTCCATGAAGCCCAAGAATCTCTTTTCTAAAGTCAAGATTTTAGATTTTATTTATAAAATTCATGTTGAGTTTATTTTGTTTATGTTGAGAATGATCAATTGAATTCAAATCCATGTAGGGTGATTGATGTTATATGGAATTGATTTGTATAGATGTATATTCATGTGAACCTATGATTAAGCCCTAAAATGATGAAATTAGATGTTAAATCATGATGTGTAATTATTGAATAATGGTGTCTACATATATTATGCCTGTCATGTGTTTGATTAAAAGCTTGAATGAAGGAAAAGTGCCTAACTAGCATGATACCATGAAATACCCATGTATGTACAAGTTATACCTATCACATGTTTTGATGAAATACTTCTATAAATGTATTATGGATTATGAAGTTAGTTATATGTTCAAATAAGTTATGCTTTGTCAGTTTCCTTTCATCGAGTCCTGGGGTACTCGTACCCAAAACATTAGCTGTGTGCCTAGCGCCATGTCATGTTTTCAAGATACTCTCAGTTAAGCTATGATCCTAAGACTTCAGACAATCTTATGACTCTGGAAATCTCAATGATCTCATAAACTCAGTCAGTTGTTAGATATTAGTAGTATTTCTTTATTCAACGGAATTCAGTAACTCATCCCATGTTCAGTTTAGTAAATCATGTTCAGAGTCTATTCAGATGGGAGTAGGAATTAGCACCAAGTAAACCCAAAGATGGGAACATACACTATTAGATGAGGGTGTGATTCTTAGAAGTTATCCTTACATTCCAGAACTATGTAACCAACATAGGTTGAGACATCAACACTATCCGATGAGGATTGATGAGGTGGATAAGTACTGTCAAATAAGGGCCCCATCATTCTCATATAGGGGATACTATCAGATGAGGGTCGCCCATATCTTGTCCTTACCGGTGGCGCAATATTGACACCCTTTTAATTAGGGTTACAGATTGGTCCCCAACTCAGCCATAATGGCATATCAGGGGCATGTCAGTTAGATTACTACTTCCCACAGTGTCATGTTATAGAATTAGGACTATCAGATACTGTCTATCATTTTTAATAATAGAACTCAGATAGTTCCTTAGATTTTAGGACTGTCCGACACTATTCACTCAGATACAGTGCAGAACTTAGATAGTTATGAACCCCATGCATTCAGCTTACCTCACATGCATACCAGTATATTCAAAATAATGATGCATTTGTGCTATGGTGTTTATTAGTTGGAGTTATTTGGGACATGTCACATCAACTCCTTACTCAAGACAGTTCATTCTGTTAGAGGCTTTTTAGACTATCGTGTTTCAGACTTCAGTATTTTTAGTTTTATTTTGGGTATTCTATTACCTTACACAAATATTATATCATTTATATTATGTTCACTATTGAACTTTATAGCCTTTCAGTGCATGTTTCTAGATTATTATTATTCAGTATTTTATGTAGTATATAGGTATAGATATCAGTCATGGGTTAGCTTGTGGTCCTTCGGGGTCATGAGCACCGTGTAGTATTTCGGGTACCAGATCCAGTGGGTTACAAACTTAGTATCAGATTCTAATGTTCAATATTATCCTAGGAAGTCTTAAATCCACATCTAGTAGAGTCTTGTACATGGGTGTGTTGCGTACCACATTTATGTGTAAGAGGTTATAAGATATTCTAGGAACAATTCCCTTCTTTCGGTATTCATTCCGTGCCAATGAGGATAATCTCAAGTCAATCTCTTAGTCTAATCTGTTTCCCCATTTCTTCTACAAAACATGCCTCCTAAAACAAGAAATGGAAATCAATTAGCTTCTCAGCCCGAAGATCCTTTGGGCGATGTGTTTCTCATGCAGAGTTTAGGGTCACATTCACTACTCTTGCTCAGTCAATTGCTACTCAAAATGAATGGCCAGCAGTTATTCCAGCCCACCCAGTTGCCAATTCAGCAACGTCTAGGATTTGGGACTTTACCTGAATTAATCCTCCGTCCTTCCTTAGGTATAAGGTAGATGAGGACCCTCAGGAATTCATTGATCAAGATCAGAAGGTGACAGACATCATGAGGGTGACTATAGTTGAGAGTGCTGAGCTTGCCACATATTAGTTGCAGGATGTGGCTCATACTTGGTTCAAATAGTAGAAGTCAGAAAGTTCAGATGATGCAGGTCCTATAGAGTGGGAGGAGTTTGTCACTGCATTCTTAGACATATTCTTTCCCCAAGAGCTTAGAGAGGCTAAGGTGCTAGAATTCATCAATATCATGTAGGGTAATATAATGGTGAAAGAGTATTCTCTTAAGTTTACTCAATTAGCTAGATATGGCCCTCATGTAGTTGCAGACAGCAGAGCCAAGATGAGTAAGTTTGCTTCTGCGGTAAATTATAGAGTGGTAAATCAGTATAGATCTACCATGCTAAACAGTGACATAACTTTAGCTAGGCTTATGACTCATGCTCGCGAAGATAAATAGTTTCAACTTTGCTCATCCTAAACTAGAAAGAGGAAACCATTCCCAGTTTTATCCTAAGTTATCAATTCCAGCCCCTTCTTCAGCCAGTGCTCCCGTTCCTAAGTTCAGGGAGGGTAACAAAGATAGAGCGCTAGGATCTAGGTCTCAGGGTAGTGTTAGCAATGCCCGAACTAATCCCCTTTATCAGACTTATGGTAAGAACCATAAGGGTACTTGCAGAGCTAGTAGCGATGTATATTTTTGTTGTGGCAAGCCAGTCCACAGAGTCAGAGACTGCCCACAGTTAGGTTATCAGAGTCATCTTCGCTCCTCAGCTCAGTCCGATCGCTCGAATTAGTAGGGTACCACCACGAGTGCTACTAGTGGGAAACACTAAAATTGTCTCTATGCTCTTCATTCCTAAAAGGATCAGGAAAATTCTCCTTATGTAGTTACTGGTACATTACAAATCTTTCATGTACATGTTTACACTTTGTAAGATCTAGGTTCTTTCTTATCTTTTGTTACTCCCTATATAGCAGTTGATTTTAGAGTTAGTCCTAAAATTCTAAAAGAGCCCTTTTCAGTCTCTACCCCAGTAGGTAAAACCATCATAGCCCAACAGGTATACAAGAACTGTCTGATTATGATATTTCAGAAAGTCACTTCAGTAGACTTAGTCAAATTAGAGATGACTGATTTTGATGTCATTCTCAGCATGGATTGGCTTCATTCCTGCTATGCCACAGTTGACTGTAGAAATAGAATAGTCCAATTTTAGTTCCCAAATGAACCCGTCCTTGACTGGAAGGGTAGTGTATCCGCTTTCAGGGGTCAGCTTGTTTCCTACCTTTGGGCAAGGAAAATAATATCTAAGGGATGTGTCTATCATCTTATTCATGTTAAGGATTCCAGTTCCAAGAGTCCCAGTCTTGAATCAGTCCCAGTAGTGAATGAATATTTAGATATTCTTCCCAAAGATCTTTCAGGAATTCCTCCCAAAAGGGAAATAGGCTTCGACATTAATCTTCTTCTAAACACTCAGCCTATATCTATTCCGCCATACAGAATGGCACCAGTAGAACTCAGAGGAGTAAAAGAAAAATTTAAGGATCTCTTAGATAAGGGATTCATCAAGCCTAGTGTTTCCTTGTGGGGCACTCCAGTATTATTCGTGCGCAATAAAGGCGGTTCTCTTATAATGTGTATCGACTACCATCAACTCAATAAGGTCACGATCAAGAACAAGTATCTTCTTCCCAGAATCGATAACTTATTTAAATAACTTCAGGGTTCTAGTTATTTCTCTAAGACGGACCTCAGATCCGGTTATCATCAGCTCAAAGTCAGAGAATGTGACATTTCAAAAATAGCTTTCCCTACCTGGTATGGTCACTTCAAATTCCTAGTCATGTCATTTGGTCTTACCAATGCCCTAACCATTTTTATGGACTTGATGAACTGTGTGTTCAAGCAGTGCTTGGACATGTTTGTTATAGTCTTTATAGATGATATTTTGATCTATTCCCATAGTGAGCGTGATCATGCAGACCATCTCAGAACAGTACTTTAGACTCTCAGAGATCATCAGCTATTCTCCAAATTTAGTAAGTGCAAATTTTGGCTAAGGTTAGTAGCATTCCTTAGTCATATCATTTCCAGTGATGGCATTAGAATTGATCCTCAAAAGACCGAAGTAGTAAGAAACTATCCCAGACCTGTCTCTCCATATGATATTAAGAGTTTCTTGGGTTTGGTTTTCTATTACCGATGGTTTGTTAAGAAATTTTGTTTTATTACATCCCCTATGTCTAGATTGACTCAGAAGAAAGTCAAGTTTTAGTGGTCAGATCCTTGCGAGAAGAGTTTTCACGAGTTGAAGACTCGACTCATCTCTGCTCCAGTATTAGCTCTTCCAAATGGTCCAGATGGTTTCGTAGTGTATTATGATACATCCAGAGTAGGTTTGGGTTATGTCCTCATTCATTATGGTAAGGTCATGGCCTACGCCTCCAGAAAGCTTAAGCCCCATGAGAAGAATTATCCTACTCATGATCTGGAGTTAGCAGCCGTAGTCTTTTCCTTGAAGATTTGGAGGCATTATCTAAACAGTGTTCATGTAGATGTGTTCACTGATCATAAAAGTCTTCAGTATGTCTTTTCTCAGAAAGATCTCAATTTTTATCAGAGAAGGTGGTTAGAGCTCTTGAATGATTATGACATAAGTGTTCTCTATCATCTGGGTAAGGCCAATGTTGTGGCCGATGCTCTCAGTAGACTATCTATGGGTAGTGTTGCTTAGATAGATGACAGTAAGAAGAAGTTAGCTCAGGAAATACATCAGCTTAATAGACTAGGCATTCTCTTAGTCGATACAAATGAGGGTGACATATAGGTTCAGAGTAGTTTAGAATCATCTCTAGTTTTTGAGGTAAAATAAAAATAAGATAAGGATCCTAGCTTTGCCAAGTTGAAAAAGTCAGTTCAGGATCAGAAAGTAGAGGTTTTCTCCTAAGGGGGAGATAGTGTTTTGCGTTGTAAGGGTCATCTCTATGTTCCAGGTGTAGATGACTTATGGCAGTGAATTCTTACAGAAGCGCATGGTGTGCGTTACTCTATTTATCTAGGGGCCACAAAGATGTACCATGATTTATGGTAAATCTATTGATGGAGTGGGATAAAGAGAGATATTGCAAATTTTGTGGCTAACTGCTCTATATGTTAGTAGGTTAAGATAGAGCTCAAAAGCCTAGTGTGTCTATGTAGGAGTTTAGTATTCCTACTTGGAAGTGGAAAGTTTTGAACATGGACTTCATGATGGGTTTACCTTAAACTCGTCATCAGCATGATTCAGTCTAGGTTATTGTAAACAGAATGACCAAATCAGCTCATTTTCTTCCAGTTCACACCTCTTATTCAACCGAGGATTACGCCAAACTCTACATCAAGGATTTGGTTAGATTGCACGGTGTTTCGTTGTCCATTATCTCAGACAGAGGTACCCAGTTCACCTTTTATTTTTGGAAAGCATTCTAAAAGGGTCTTGGTACCCAAGTTCATCTTTGTACATCCATACATCCTCAAACAGATGGTCAAGTAGATAGGACCATTCAGAAGTTATACGATATGCTAAGGGCATGTGAAATTAATGTTAAGGGAAGTTGGGATGACCACTTACCTTTGATTGAGTTTGCTTACAACAATAGTTATTATTCCAGTATTCATATGGCTCCATTCGAAGCTCTTTACGATAGGAGATGTAGATCTCCAATTGGTTGGTTCGAAGTTAGTGAGGCCTCAGTCATAGGTTCTGACTTGGTATTTGATGCCTTAGAAAAAGTCCGGTTGATTAGAGAAAGACTCCGGGCTGCTCAGAGCCGACAGAATCCTTATGAAGATGTTCGTAGAAAAGATTTTGAGTTTGAGATTAGTGATCATGTCTATCTAAAGATCTCTCCCATGAAGGGAGTGAAGATATTTGGCAAGAAGGGTAAACTCAGTCCCCGATATATTGGTCACTTAAAGATTCTCAGTCGCTTTGGAAAGGTAGCCTATGACCTTGAATTGCCTTTAGATCTAGCCTCAGTTCATCCAGTTTTTCATGTCTCTTTGCTCAAGAAGTGCATAGGTGACCCATCAGTTGTAGTCCCTATTCAGAGCATTGATGTTCAGAACACTTTCTCTTATAAAGAGATTCCAGTCAAAATCTTAGACTATCAGACTCGTAGGTTGAGGAACAAAGAAGTCCCTCTAGTTAAGGTTCTTTGGCAAAATCAGTCCGTCGAGGGAGCTACTTGGGAAGCAGAGGCAGACATACGTACCAAGTATCCTCACCTCTTATTCACCAACTCAGATAAAGCTCAGGGTAATAGTTCTTCTTAAGCTTACTCAATTTCATGTTCAGTGTTCATCAAAAACTTGGTATGCAGTTTCATACTCATGTTCCCATTATAAACTTGGTATCAAGTACCATTGCATATTCATTCATACACTCATGTATCAGATCAGTTATGTAATTATGCATCAGACATGCAATCTCATTGTGAGAAACTTAGTTCTTTAGAACACTCAGTCATGTATTCATGAATCAGTTACACATGCATCAGATATGCATGTTCAGTATTATATATTCAGCTTGTCAGTCATGTCATTCATAAGATCATGTTCCAGTTATTAATGTTCAGTATGTACGTCAGTTTTCTTTTCTCCCCTCTTAGCCAGTCTCATTCGAGGACGAATGTTCTTAAGGGGGAGATATTGTAATATCCCATACTTTTTCCTAGCTAATTTTATCTCAAGGATGTCTAGTATTAGCTTCTAAATTGAATGATGATTATTCCATGAGGAATTTTTCAGATTTTTAATTTTTGTCATGTGGGAAAGTCAATAAACTTTCCATCGAAATAAGATTTGCCTGAATCCAATAACCGGGTCAGAAGTTACGATTATTTCAAGTTCCCATTATAAAACAGCGCCATATTAGTTAGTGGTGCGCCGCACCACAAGAGAAAATGGCATTTGGAAAATTCTAGTAGGGGTCTGCAATTGTAGTGCATCGTGCTAGGGCCCAAATTCAGAATTGTTCATTTTCCAATTTCTCAGCGCGAGTTCCTCATGTCGCACCAAAGTTTCCAATCACAAAGGAAGTGGCAACGCGTTGGCCCCGGGTCGCGCCAGGGGTTCAATTCAGGAAATTTTTACTAAAATTACAAGACGTATCTAGGGTTAAAAGGGTCAATTTCTCACCCCTATTTAAACCCTTTAACACGTGATTCAACCACTTTTCATTCAAAATACACTCTCTTCTCTCAAAAACCTCTCAAGAACAACCTAGGGCTTTTCATAGAAGATTCAGAATCAAGAATTTCCTCCATCAATCTTCACGAAATCATGAACTAAGGTATGCATAGTGTTAATTCATGGACTCTTTTCGTCCATGAAGCCCAAGAATCTCTTTTCTAAAGTCAATATTTTAGATTTTCTTTATGAACTTCAAGTTGGGTTTATTTTGTTTATGTTGAGAATGATCAATTGAATTCAAATCCATGATAGGTGATTGATGTTATGTGGAATTGATTTGCATAGATGTATATTCATGTGAATCTTTGATTAAAACCTAGGATGATGAAATTAGATGTTGAATCATGATGTGTAATTGTTGAATAATGGTTTCTACATATATTATGCCTATCATGTGTTTGATTAAATGTCTAAATGAAGGAAAAGAGCCTAACTAGCATGATACCATGAAATCCCCATGTATGTACAAGTTATGCCTATCACATGTTTTGATGAAATTCTTCTATAAATATATTATGGATTATGATGTTAGTTGTATGTTCAAGTAGGTTATGCTTGGTCTGTTTCCTTCCATCGAGTCCTAGGGGTACTCGTACCCAAAACATTAGTTGTGTACCTAGAGCGATGTCATGTTTTCAAGATACTCTTAGTCAAGCTATGATCCTTAGAATTCAGACAGTCTTATGACTCAAGAAATCTCCATGATCTCACAAAATCAGTCTGTTGTCAGATATGCATAGTATTCCATCAATTAATGAAATTCAGTAACTCAGCCCATATTCAGTTTAGTAAATCATGTTTAAAGTCTATTCAGATGGGTGTAAAAATTAGCACCGAGTGAATCCAAGGATAGGAATACACACTATTATATGAGGGTGTGATTCTTAGAAGTCGTCCTTGCGTTCCAAAGCTATGTATCCAACATAGGTTGAGACATTAACACTGCCCGATGAGGTGGATAAACACTGTCAGATAAGGGTCCCACCATTCTCGTATAGGGGACACTATCAGATGAGGGTCGCCCATAACTTGTCCTTACCGGTGGCGTGGTTTTGACACCCTTCCAATTGGGGTTACATATTGGACCCCAACTTAACCATAATGGCATATCAGGGGAATATCGATTAGATAACTACTTCCCATAGTTTCATGTTACAAAATCAGGACTGCCAGATACAGTCAATCAGTCTCAGTAATAGAACTTAAATAATTCTTTAGATTTTAGGACTATTAGACACAGTCAACTCAGATACAGTACGAAACTCAGATAGTTCCATCAGATTCAAAACTGTCAAATACAGTCACTCATGTTATCAGTCATATTTAGATTCAGTAATCATGTTATTATAGTATTACTGTTAGTTGTTATGTCTCATGCATGTATTCTCACGCTCATGATAGTTAGTTTGTATTATTGTTCATGCATATGAACCCAATGCATTCAACCTACCTCGCATGCATACAAGTACATTCAAAGTACTGATGCATTTACGCTATTGTGTCTTATACCATAGCTTCAGAGACACGAGCTCTAGAGCATCAGTAGATTCTAGATATCCATAGACAGAGTTAGAAGTGAGTCCTCATCTTTTGAGGACATGATTATTTCCCTATCATCTTATTAATAAGTTTATTAGTTAGAGTTAGTTCGGGACATATCCCATCAACTCCTTACTCAAGAAAGTTCGTCAGTTAGAGACTTTCTAGACTATCATATTTCAGACTTTAGTATTTTTAATTTTTTTTGGGGTATTCTACTATCCCACACAGATGTTATATCATTCAGATCATGTTTAGAATTGAACCTTATGGCCTTTTAGTGCATGTTTCTGTGTTATTATTATTCAGTATTTTATGTAGTATATAGGTGCAGATATCAGTCATGAGTTAGCTTGTGGTCCTTTGGGATCATGAGCACCATATAGCATTTCGGGTACCAGATTCGGGGCGTTACATGGTCAAATGGCAGGGTGTTCCATTGTCCATTATTTCAGATAGAGGTACCCATTTCACGTCTCATTTCTGGAAAGCATTCCTAAAGGGTCTTTGTGCCCGAGTTTACCTTAGTATAGTTTTTCACTCTCAGATAGATGGTCAAGCAGAAAGGACCATTCAGACTTTAGAAGATATGTTGCGAGCATGTGCGATAGACTTTAAGGGTAGTTGGGATAACCACTTTCCTTTGATTCAGTTTGCATATAACAACAACTATCACTCTAGTGTTCAGATGGCTATATGTACTTGAAGATCTCTCCTATGAAAGGAGTGAATAGATTTGGCATGAAGGGGAAACTCAGTCCCTGATACGTTGGTCCTTACCAAATTCTTAGCCATTTCGGAAAGGTAGCTTACGAGCTTGAGTTGCTTTCAGATCTATCTTAAGTCCATCCAATGTTTCATGTCTCCTGGATAAACAAATGCATTGGTGACCCATCATTCATAATCCCTATGTAGGGCATAGATGTTAAGAACAACCTCTCTTAAGAAGAGATCCCAGTCAAAATCCTTAATTATTAGATTCATAGACTGAGGAAGAAAGAAGTCCCTCTAGTCAAAAATCTATGGAAGAATCAGTCCGTTAAGGGAGCTACTTGGGAAATAGAAGCATATATGCAGAATAGGTATACTTACCTCTTCTTCGGAAACTCAGATTCAGTTCAGGGTAATAGTTTTCCTTAAGCTTATTTAGTTTTATATTCAGATTTCAGTTACAAACTTGGTATTAGTTAGCATTGCATATTAAGTTATACGTTCATGAGCAGTTCAATCATGTATTCATGCATCAAATATGCATGTCCAATATGAGAAACTCAGCTTATCAGTATTCCCAGTTATGCATTCATGAATTATGTTCAACTATGTACTCATGCATAAGATCTGCATGCTCAGTATGATAATTCAGTGTATCAGCTATCTCAGTCATGGAACTATGCTTCTGCTGAGCATGCTAGTGTCTAAGTCCAGTCTCTCTGTACTCTCAGTCTCAGCAGTCTCATTCGAGGATGAATGTTCCCAAGGGGGATATAATGTAAGACCCTACAAAATCCTAAGCTTAATTCAGTCCTTTAGGCTTGTCAAGGAGTCCTAGAATTTGAATATTTTAGCTAAGTACTCAGACATTGTGTTATTTTAGCCTATAAAGGTTGGAAATCTTATTTTTCTACCATTACATCTATTAAATGTTGATTTTTAGGTTGATTCATGATCAAGGAGGTCCATAGGTGTTCCCAGATGAGTTTTAGATTTTTTAGACCTCATTTGAAACATGTTTCAGTGCCCAAAATAGAGGGTCGATGTGATCTCAGTGCGTCGCATCGACCATCACGTCGATGGATGATTGTCACCAGCTTCAGTGCAAATTCCAGTGAGCTAACAAAAAATTAGTGCGACGCATTAGCTATTGCATGGATGCCATCAAAGCGGTGCATCGACCTACGCGTCGCTAACCCAGTTTTCAGTCATTAAAAGACTACATTCTTAGGGGTATTTGAGTCTTTTTCCCTGGACCGTCAACCCCCAAAACATGAAATTAAACACCTTATAGAGCAAATATAGTCATTCTTTCTCAAAATCTCTCAAGAACAAAACCCTAGAAGCTTTAATTTCAAATCGAGGGCACAAGATTCCACCATAAACTTTTAGAAATTCTTCAACAAAGGTATGTAAAGTGTTTATCCAAGGGTTCCACCCTTAGAGTCCAAGAATCTCTTTTGAACTTCAATTAATTGATTTTAAAATTTCCATGTCTGAAATAAAAGTGTATCCATGATTTCTATTTGGATTAAGTTCCTA